>NW_022727190.1:666520-707516 GCF_011630105.1 Anneissia japonica
AGGGGGTGGGGGGGGGGACCGGGGGGGGGGGGGGGGGAGAGTATTTTTTGGGGAGTGCTCCCCCGCCCTCCGTAGATACGCCACTACACTAGGAAGTCAAATCTGTACCACCAAAAATTATCTCGCACCTCGTTCCGCTTAGTCACTTCCTTCGTCTTTGGCCCTAAAAACTCCTTGCCTTAGCTATACAATAGACCTTTCCGGAGTGTCAATCAAACTTAACAACTGACTAATCAGAACAGCGCTAGGAATACGCGCACCTCTTACAAACACACGTGTTGTCCAAAAACGCACGTGTTCGCGTATGTTTTAACACTGTCGCCTTTGATGAGTCTTTAAATGAATTCTTCTCTATGTATACAGATTAAGGAGCATTTGTGACAAATTCGAACCAAAATATTTTGAGTTTAAAATTTTGAGAAACAATACATTGTCTCAAAAATGTAATATCTTAAGCCATATGATAGGCCTTCAGTTAAACTTATGAACTATAATTATAAACATGCCTACATGATTGTGCAAACTCTTCGTCAAACAATGGATATGTAACTAAACACAGAAAGGTCACTATTAAATTTAAATGGAATCTCCGATGAACGGGGTGGTGAAGGTGAGAACTTTATACAATGACAGAAAAGGAAAATAGTTGTGTAATGACGCTGAAAAAAAGTAAAACCTATGGAAACTTGTGTAGTTGAGAGGTCGGTCTTACTAATAAATATAATCTGAAAAATGAAAAAATGATGGGAATACTTAAACTACAAACATAATCGACGGATGAGTGACGGAAACGGAAATTTGCTGTGGAACGAAGCAGAAAAAAACCCTGATTTAAAGGAAGTAATCGGAATCCTATAATGAAGTGTTATTTATTAAATAAACAACTGATTAACCAGTGCTTTACTTATTTACCAGACAACCACTACATTGTTTCAATACGTCTGATGGTACCCTATATTCAATTTTCACCCGGTTTCATCTGACCATCTGACGGGTAACTTAAGGAGAAACTCCTCCAGAAAATGAGTAACCTATACTAGGCTACACTGTAAAACATAATTGACTATACTGTAATTATATTGTAAAACACCACTATGAACTGTTGAAAACATACCTGTAACCAACGATATCTTGCTTGGTATGAAAGTTGGAAATACATTGGTAAGATAGTCTACTTTTACCCCTTGTGCTGCCATTTCGTCCATGTTAGGTGTATATACACTATCGATATAATCATATCTTAATCCATCAAGTAATATGAAAATCAACCTTTGCTCCAAGTTCCCACTTGCTGCCCCAAGCTCCAAAAATAAAACAGAAAGACAAAGAACACGTAGAACTTCCATCCCGGGCAAGTTGTTGGAGAATATTATCCAGGCAAGAAAAGTACTGGAAGAGATGCAATCGTTTTTGAGGAAGCTTCTTAATTGGCTGACTGACTTCTTACACACGAACGCTCTAATTGGTTGAGCTCGACAAAGCGTGGCCAACATGTCCAATGACAAAGGAATATTAAGCATAAAATAAAAATACAGTATAATATTAAAATGTATGACATGATATTATATAAGGGCATTTTGTTTCATAAAATAAAAAATTAGTTTATTAGATTTAAGCTGATGAACAAAATTCGAGGGAAAAAAACGAAACTATCCCTAATGTAAAAAAAAAAAATATGTAATTGACATAGCGGAGCCTTTGTTAGCAGAATAGCCTTGGTTAAAAAACACAATTACATATACTGTACTATAATTGATAATTAATAAATTTGATATACACCATGTACATCGGTGGCCCTCAACAGGTGGCAGGTTGTACTACCGCATTGTATCTCAACTAGGAAAATTCACAGGCCTATTGTATCTTAACTATTGAAATACACATTTAACAACACAGAGTAATAAAACGAACGCAGGGTTTTCTTTATGTTTTTAATCAAAACAGACAGTATATCTTGAAGTATATTTTGTTTTTCTATATTAAAAAATGAATATATACATATATATATATATACAGAAGAAAACAAAATAATTATACGAAGATATATAAACATAGTCAGTAAAAATCATCTTAATAATTCAACGTTATTTGTTTAGTTGAATTCATTATAATCTAAGAGTGATAAGACACTCACATGATATATGCCTCATGCTCTATATAAACTGACAATAATAATAATGGTCATTTATATAGCACATTTCCTAATGATACAGAGCATTTGTGTCATGCATATGAAAATCTCTTAATGAGTGGATAATCGTTAAACCAGAAAAGAATACAGATTGTATCATAGTTTTTTTAAATTAATAATTATTAATAACAATAATGTGTTAAATGCTTGCGGTACACCACATAGATAGTTCTGAAAGGAAATGTTGTTTTGCTTAGAATGTGTTGACGTTTTTAACAATCGTCATCAGGAGAATATATGTGGCAAAGACAAGCCAAACCAGTCACTGGTCACAAAGTTAGTTATTACTACATGGTTAAACAGTAGAATGAGAGCTATAAAATGGCCAAAGAATCATTAAAGTCTGACATTTCCTTACGAAGTTACAAGTGTTGAAACATACAGGTGTTTAAAGAACAAAGTTTGAGAAATCAGCCTTCAAAGTTTACAGTTTTGGCCATTTCTCAGGCAGAAACCATCACCAAATTGTTAAAAATTGATGTTTTAAACATTGAAAAGGAAGAAAATAACAGCACAGCTTGATGTATAGATTTATAAAGTTTAGTTTAGTGCAATAAAATAGATTTTTAAAAATTTTTACATTCTAGCATGTTTTGGTCATCTGAGATAGAATTTGTGAAGAATGACTGGTTTGGCTTGTCTTTGCCACATATAAAAATAAGAAAAAACCAATTAGATCAATTAATCTTGCTTTATGAGGTTTTCGGAAATGACAATGTCTGTATTCCCAATTTGAAAAAATGATTTTGACAGGATTTGAACCCAGTACTTTGGGATTTGAAGGTGGGCATCTTAACTGCCATGTCGTAGCTCAATGAAAGTTTTGTCAGTAGCATAATGGTTGTATTCAGATTCATTTTTCATCATTTGATTTCAAGTTATTGCTGGTAATTCTCGAGCATAGTTTGTCCATAATGTACTCAGACATTTTGCTTCCTGTTAAAACAAATGGAGAATAACAACTCAAATCAATTCATATCAATATTAAAAACGAATTCTTTGCAAACAGTAAAATAAATGTAATGCTATAGTATTCTATGACATCCATGTTTTGTTTCTTGCATGAAAAATATAGATATTTATGATCATCACCATCATCATCAGGGGCGGATCCAGAGATGTCCGAAAGTGGGAGCCGATCGAGACACAACACTAGAGGCCCGGAAATAACCTCTGAGGCGTTTTGGGCGATCAATTTTTTTTTGTTTCTTTTTTTCTTGACTTTCCAAAAGAGGGGGGGGGGGGGCTAGGGCCGGCTTGCTCCAAACTTAAATCCGCCCCTGATCATCATGGTTACATGCTTTCTATTGCTGTCAACTCACCTTTATCTCACATTTGCGGCGAATGCTCTCCAGCGTGAGTGGCAATGGAGACTCAATTTCTTGCCGTCTAGATTCCTTGGATATACTCTTCTCCCTAAGTATGCAACAAAGGACGAAATCGTAATTGCATTTTTTATAACATTAAACAGATCCAACAATACAAACAACTTTCAATGGCACAATATTTCAAACAACAAAAGTCTTACAGATGATTCAGATAATCATTTAATTCTCACCATGCACAATAACATGTTGTGTCGCCATTTTAATACCTTACCTGGCCGACCCAAAACATAATTTTAAATTGTCATTATGATTGTTCAACATACAATTTCTTTTTTTTCTTGCCTTATGTAGATATATTGATAAGACAATAAAATATTTAAAAGGAGGCCTAATTTGCAAGCTATCAAAATGAAATTTTTAAATTCAAAAGCAGTCAATCTATATTTGTACTACAGATTACTATAACTTGATTGAAATAGAGCAATTGAGTAAATTCAAGTGATGTAATATCCCACCTGTCTGTTTCTGTTACATGATACGATTCCCTAGAGCTAATTGAACTTCTACTACTACTCCCTCTGCTGGAGGGCATGGTCTGAGTCTGCATCGCATCTCGTTCTTCACTCTCAGGCCGCTCGTCAATAACTTCATTTAAAAATTGTGTTGTTTTGCGTCGGTTTTGAAAGACAACTGCTGGCACCACAGTAGGAAGGAAGGGTGTTTGTGATTCTACTGGAACTTCCATATCTTTAACAGCACCTGTCTGTATTGGAAACAAATAAATTATAATGGGAAGATGGAGTTAAATTTACAGTATAACTGTCTATAAAGAATTAATCAATTAATGTCTATAAAGAAACACAAATTTTAAATCTTGAATACTAATGTGGTATAGAAGAGCTCTTGATTTATTTAAATGAGGATTTGGATGTTTAATATCAAGCGGCATAAGGCAGAGCTGATATTAAATATGAAAAAACTCAATATATGGAATTAAAAGAAGAATAAAAAAAAATGTTATTATTATTTATTATTCCCGATTAAATTATTGATTGTCTATGTACTTAATGATTTTTTTTTTCATTTGATTGTATTTGATTGTATGTGTTGCTGTGCTCTGGATTATAACAATGATTTTGCACTTATCAGGTCACCCAGGGTAAAGAAGAAATAAATAAAAGATTATATAAAAAAAATAGCTGAAATGTTACATACCACATCACCAATGTCTGGTCCTTCAAGTCTGGCCATAAAATCTGGATGATCAAGTAAAATTCTGGAGAGGAATAAAAAACTAAGTATATAAGACGATTAAATTATTAAATGACTAGGAATTTGACTGGGCCCTGGGGACTTTGTGGCAGCCACAATGTACTCAAAATGGACATTAATAATTGTCACAAAGACGTACCTGCTTGTTGCAGCCTGGTGTGTTATTGACATCTCATGCATATTCATAACTGCCTTTCTTTTATGGTTTCGTACTTGTGCTCGAGCATTAAACTCCTCCCTCATCCGGACAATTTCTGGATCTTCTTTTGGTGGCTCTAAATTCATGTCTAACATGTGAAGATGTGGTAACTCAGTCTGAAATTTAATATACAGTATGTGAAGAATTGATGGAACCATTTATGATTTACTTAATACATTTATCTATTCTGTATCTCTTCCAATATGGTACATGAATGGGGTCTTATGTTTATACTTGGGAGGATGCAAAGGAAGTGCAGACGGCGCTATTGCACCCACCTCCCCACCCCTAAATTGTATTAAGAACAATAATTGTTGTATTGTACTGTTGATATGAATTACCAGTAAGATTTTTAAGGTATGAGAGTGCAATTTCTTGGCATCTAGAGGTCCATATTCTAAAAATGTTGGCGCCTCAGCCCCAACTATAATGGGTCTGAAGTGGTATGGACTCTCACGCACCCTCTACCACCTAATCCTGCATCCCCACTCCCCCCTGTTATAGGAAATCACCAAGAAATAACAAGCTGTATAATGCAATGAATAAATATTAACAAAAAAAACCTGATTACAAATCAAAAAACAATCTAACGTCATCCATTCTTGAACCCCCAAACATAAATAATAATAGATGCTATTTTTTTGAAAGCATATTTATAGACGATAATAAATTAAATAAAGTGATGCTTTATCAGGGAATCTCATTATGAGTCTTAGGAATGGAGATGTTTTTATTTGTGAGAAAAATTCCAGGGCTGTCAGAGGATTTGAACCCAGGACCCTGGGATTGGAAGGCGAGCACCAAGCTACATCTCCACTGCTATATACTTCGGATTTATATTTTTGTGGGAACACAACTTTGACAGAGCCATAATTTACATCATTCCTTGAATTAGATTATAATTATGGTTGTTATGATTCAGAAATTCGTAGATGATGGTTTGTGCTACAGCCACTGGGCAAAAATTATTTAAATTCAGATGATGGATTTTGGCAATATTTTATGAATATAAATGATACTCATAAAACAAAGTACTTATAGTATAATATAAGAGATAGTTTACCATACCTTTGGGTATTTCTGATCAAGTTCCAAGGCCAATGGGTGTACCTCTTGCCTCCTTCCTTTAATTGGAACAGATAGAAAAGATGCTGATGACTTCAGCTGATAGAAAATAAAATGAAGATAATTATTAAAATATTGATTACTGTCATTGCTAGAATGTTAGTTATTAACAAATATAACACTGTAATTGGTTGAATTTAATGTAAGTAGGTCTCCCTCTAAATAAAACCTGTCCAATTAAAGACATATCAAATCAAAAACCACTTTTCTGTGACACCAGATGAATAACTATTCTTTTTCTTTATACAGTACAGTATGATAAATATTTTTCTAATTAAGATCAAAGCTGCTAAAAATTATGAATTATGAAGAGTCCCAAAAGTAGTGTTTAGTTGCAGGCAGACATGTAGTTTAAATTCAACAATTATACAAATATTCATTTTCAATAAAGTCTAACCACTTTCTGTTTGCTTCTAACCTTTTGCAGTTGTGTTACTGCCCAATATGAGGGTTTTCGTTTAGCACTTCGTGATTTTGGGTTTTCCGTGTCCTCTCTGATAAGTGACAACTCTCTTGCTATTTGCGGTTGATGATCAATAGTGTTTACTGAGGTTAATGACGATGTACGACTTCCAAAGTGAAGCGAGCCTTCTAATATGAGACACAAAAAATTGTAATTCAAATTTCCAGTATGTTTTATTTAGCATGAAAATAATATAAATCCGGCTTTAATTAACATTTTTAAAGGTTTTCCTGATTTTAAAATTTGTAATATCCATTATTATTTTGTCTGGACAATAACCATTGTCAATTGTTGATTCATTTGGCTGTGGAACTGGCGACCAGAAGATTTCTCAAAACACCACGATCCATGGCAAAGGTGACAATTTTATCTGGCTGTAGCATGCTTTCAGTGTCACATAATAGTCTGTGTACATAGGATAGGTATGATGTCTTTTGCCTAGCATGCCATTGCTTTCCATATGGATGCATTGCCAGATTTAACATAGGGGTTTTTGGGGTGCCAGCCCCAAGTGCACAGGCACCAATGGGGAAAAATAGGTCCCCAAACCCCAAGAAAAATCACAGAAAATCTGGTTTTATGTTTTAGCCACATGGATTGAGTATGTAGGCCTACTTGCAATTACAACGCTAGGTTCCGCAGCCCTTTTATCCGGCCCTGTGTGGACAGTGCATCAACTTGGTTCTTCTTCTGACATCCTGAGGAGATGTGTATTACTGACATCCTGAGGAGATGTGTATTACAAGTGTAATTGTTGTGACCTCCCAAGAGGCTTCATGTTGGTAAGTACATAAGTCTTGGCATTGCCGACTCATTGCCGACTCGGTCGACACCGAATTAATAATTAGTTAAGTTATTTTATAAATACATTTATGGAATTTGTAAAGTAATGGACAGCATCTAATATGGATTTAGCCCCAGTCTATTTTGAAATATAAAATAATTCATCTTCTTATGTACACTTCTTAACTTACTTGAGAAATTATGTGACGATCCATCGTCTTGTAGATGCTTATTATTTTCATCTTCTACAAACATTTCTCTATATTTTTCCGGTTGCATAATGTCTTCCCAGAAATTCTCATAATCTTGGATTGTCCGTAATTTTCCCTCTTTTTGCATTTGCTCTTCAAGTTTAATTACCTGTTCAAATAAAATCAAATCCAGAGCCTGTAAATTAAAATCAAATTGATAGCACATTTCGAAGGTTTGGTATTATCCTAGAGAGGCCCAGTCACACAAAATAAAAGAAAAAGAAAACAAATGATTTTCATGCTAATTGGTTGACTGATAGTTCATTTCATTTTATTTATTATTTCCAGGTGATATAACATACAGAAAATTAATAAAACAAGCCTGAGGATAACCTAAAGTAAACTGAATTACTATCGAGGGGCTCTTCTTACAAAAACATGACAATAAACATACATATAAATATATATGGATGAGCAAGATTTTCTCATCAGTATTCTTGATATTGATCAAATTGATCAAAACATTGAATCTCAAAATGTCTGTCTCTTTTTGCATTTACTGTCTTTTTGTTATATATAAATATATAGCAAGCTAAAGCAAAAATATGATAAAATACAGTGTAACTTTATAATAAACAAATACTCACAATAAAAAGGATGCCGCAAAAGATAAATATGGACAATAACTTACATTATACCAATGACTTTTAAACAGATCTTTAATGAAAGTATCATGCTCTGATGGTAGGTCAACAGCTCTATCATATTTCCTTCTGGCAAGTTGTGTTTCTTTCTGAAAATGAGGAATAGTTTTTAAAGTATCAAATACATGGACTTAATGGTAAATTTTATGTAATAAAACTCAAAAAGGGAATCTTAAATCTTTACATTTCAACCAGTAATCTATCAGAACCCCTACAACACCCTACAATACCAAAGCTCTGCCACTTGGTACTAGGCAATCCCCCCCCCCACCCCCTCAATACCTAAGTTACCGTACTCCATTTCTGCAAACCCACCATCCCCCCTAATGACAATCCTGGCTACGGCCCTAGGCAAAAAGAATTTGCAAATTAGATGTACTGAAGGAGTTTGTAATAAATATACCTGTTCTACTTCTTTTTGTTTCAGCTTTCTTTCCATTCGTTCAGTTCTTTTTTTAATTTCCTTCCTCTGTTTCTCAACTTTTTCTGTCAGCGCTGATAAATATTCAAGGTAGTAATGATTCCTCAGCTTAGTTAAATCGTCCAACACTCGCATATGTTTCTAAAATCATACACAATTCAGAATTATGTCAAAATAATGTATATGAGGTGAAAACAGGCTGTGCTTCTAAATTGTTAGTGCTTTGAGCTGTTTCAAATTGTGATGTTTATTTCCATATGACACTAAAGTAATACATTTATTCTCAATTCTCAATGAGCAAAGAATTTTTCAAAGAACTTGTTATAGTATACACAGATATACCGTAAATGCTTGAATAAGCGGTGCTCTTGAATAAGCGACGCTCTAGAATAAGAACCGCACCAAACCTGATTTTTTTTGCTAAGCGCTGATCTCGAATAAGCACTGAAATGCTTAATCAAGTGTATATATTACTCTGTGTGTAATAAAACACTTTGAGAAACAGGGTTTTAAATACAATGTATACAGTATTAAAATTAAAAAATAACACAATGAAAACACAAGCATTTCTTTGTTTATTTTACAATGACGTAGGACCTATGATAGGCCTACTAACAGGAATATGTGAGATAGGTAACAGGGAACGGGCATAAAAAGTGCCATGCCAATATTTTTTATAAACGCCACTCTCGAATAAGCACCGCTCTTGAATAAGCGCTGCACTGAAGCCTCCAAAAATGTTATAAGTGCCGCGGCCCTTATTTGAGCATTTACGGTACGCGATATGTGCTTCAATACTGATTGGTGTGAACAAATTCTATTTTTAAACTAAGTATTACAGTCGTTGTGGTTGGGTTATAGGTGAGCAACATTCACAAATGCGTATTTACCAACAAATCAACAATTTACAGCGGAGTGCAATTGTATATATCTATCGAGTGGAGTTGAACAGTTTGGTGGTTGAGATGCTTGCCCCAGGGTCTACTAGCTAAGGGTCATTATGAGATTATTATTGCTATGAAATAAAAAAATTATTAATTTATGAAATTAAAAAAATCTATAAATAAAATGAGCTGAGAAACAAACTCCAAAAAGAGTGATGTACCTCTGATTTCATCATTATTCAATATTTTTAACATTTTTTTTTTTTTGGTATAACGATGATATGATTGACATTTCAATTAGTGGTGCTTGAGGGGGCTCTTTATAGGGAAGTATTGTAGTATCAGTCTCCATGACACCTTATGTATTCATGACCCTTGGAGGTTATAAACTTTGGCCAAATATAAAAATGATGTGACATACAGTACAAAACACACACAAAGGGTCAATACACAGACTGAATTATTAGAAAGTTACAAGTATATATCTACATTAATATGAACAATCTGAAATGGTCAACAGACAAAACTAAACATGTTTGAATACAGTGCACAGCCATCTTACCAAAAGCAATGTTTTTAGCTTAGAATATGCCTCCTTATACGTTTCACTGTTGACAAAGCACTAAGCAGCAGAAATTTACAAACATGAGAAAATTAAAAAGAATTTAGAACTTTGCATGAAATGTTAGAAAATCAATAGTGGTTAAAAGCATTCACATCATTTACAAGAGATATGAAAAAATAAGACATGCATAGCACATAGTAGTTAATTTAAATTTTGAAGCAATTAAATTAATAGATTTTAGAGGAGTCATAAGATATGAAAATCAGCAACTGTATTGTATAATATATTGTAATTTCTTCTACCTTACTCCTCCCTGGATATATAGCTACTAGGGAATAATAAGAATGAGTTGAGCTAGGCTTGTTTAGGATCAGACACAGGACTACCAGTTTTCAGATACATTTTTAATCAATGTTAAGCACAGATATGTAGAGTAATGAGATATAATCATTTCCTTTTGGTAATATGTTGGTACCCACCTCTTGCATTTCCTGCAGACGTTTCTTCTCGTTCTCCTCTTCTTCCAATGGATTAAAACTTTGACTAATTTGCTGTTTTCCTTTTGTTTTCTTCTTTTTCACTTGCTTGCCACTCTGTGCAGGAAATTCAAAGATGATAAAATATATCTCATGGTAAATTATCATTTGATTATTATAAAATATTTCTTGTTCCTAAATATAAAAAAAAACAAAAACATAGGGCCTATTGACTCAGGGAATGTTTGAATTACACATCGATTTACTACCTTTAAAGAAAGTGTAACACTCTGTTCTTCTGGCGTTTTTCCTTGTTCTCCTTTTAAAACATTTTGCTTTAGGAACCTGGATCTTATTGTTCCATAAGATTCAGTTGAATCTGGTCTAGGCCTAAAATTCGACATTCGTTGTTTCTGAATGGCTGAGGGATTTTCAAAATGTGCTTCCATCTGGTTTGGTTCATCAATACTAAAAGAAAAAAAATATTGTATGTATTGTTATCAGCAACTGAGAAACTGCCAAAAAATCAAATTATTAGGGAGAATGAGATAAACATGACAATTTTAATAATATGTGCATCCAAATAATTATATTTTATATTTAAAAAGCTAGCAGGAAGGATGAAAAGCCAGAGCTATCGTATCAAGAAAACAGTGTGTCTGAGTGAATAATAATTGGCCTTATCTCTGTTTGCTCTGCTGTTACACATGTTACATCTAGCCTACCTATAATAGTACTAGCCTAGACTATTTTGAGTAGTAAGTTAATTATATAGGCCTAGGCCTGTCTGTAGGCCCTGGCCCCACCATGGGGCTACCTAGCCTAGCCCTCTAGGCTTAGTTTGTACAGTAATTTTAAGTAATAGTATATGCTGACTCACGTTTAATGTATTTAAGGTTACCACTAGTCCCTACTAACACTCATTTACCAATTAACCTTAAAAATATACTAATAAAACTTAAAAGCGTTGTTTGTTATGTTGTTTACTGGTACCAGTGGTAACTAAAGATTGTATAGCGCCGCTAAGATCTTGCCAGATTAGCTTATTATGTACAGACGTTTTTGTAGTTAAACTATTTGTACTTCCAACGACTGGATGTAACCTCTAACCATTACATGTCTGGCAAACAACATGGCGAGTTCAGAGTGGGAAGAAGTAAAACGTCTTGCAGCAGATTTTCAAAGAGCACAGCTTAGTAGCACAGCTGCGAAGTATGATCATTAATTTATTCACTATATCCATAGGAAGCTAACTAATTTCTTAGTACAAATTCTTCATTAAGATTTTAAGTTTGAGAAAATCCATGTTTCTATATAGCTAGACCCTAGCTAGCGGCCTCAGAGTCAGACTGAGTCCTTGCGCGGGTCTGGAGCGGAGTCGTAGGCCTCCTACTCCTAGTTGATGTAGCATCCTTGCTACTTGTCGTTTTTACTCTCCTCCTCGGCCTAGGTGAACGTCGAGCCTTTGTACTAACAACATACCTATCAACCTTGAGAAATTTCAGAGAGTAACATCGGGTGACATATAATGCCAAACAGAGGCACGAAGTGTGTGCAATGGAGGTAGAAAATTATGATGATGGACGATATTTATAGTAAAATTCATTACAAATTGAAAAAGAAACAAAATTTAATCAAATTTTAGGATAAGCGTAAATTTTACTCTATATGCCATATTTGTTATTATATTTATTGTTTTTATTATTTTTTATTAAATCAATTCTTACGGTGAATATGTGTGGCAATCCTTGTTTCCCTTATTCTTTCTTTTATTCCTTTATTTTCGTCGTGGTTGTTTTTCCTTTTGCATAATTTCTGATGTTTTTTTGATTTTCACTTTTGTATTTTTGCATATGTGAGAGGTTTATTAAATAAAAAATTAAATGGCAGCGTTCATATAACTAGTAGAAAGAGTAAAACTAAGCAAGGACTGTCTATATTGGCGTATTACCCTTCAACTTGCATAATAATAATATGGTATAATAATCATCGGTTAGCCTTATGGAATAAATAAACATATACAATAACTAGGCTAGGTTTACACACCTTAATTTTGAATGGAGTAACCTGATAATAGGAGCTTGAGCCTAATAATAAAAAACTTGTTAAAGTTAGAATTCTCGCTCTTACTCTCAAACTTTCAACTACATAGCAATACAGTAACCAATAATTTCTATGCTCAGGTTAATTTGTATGTTGCTGCAAAATGAGTGTGTTAATTTCAAAAATATTTTGTATGATTATTTTGGGCATTTTAAGTGGACATTACGTGTATTTCAATACTTGGAGTATTTATTATACTTTCTTATCTGATATTAATCAGTGGACCTTTCGGTTACATCTTTAAGGTTAGGGTCAATAAAGCTCCACCAATCAACACCTTGGATTTATGTAAAATCGTCAGAACAATATCTACTAATAGTATTCTAGAGCCTGAAATTCATAGATTAATGATACTTTATCCTTACAGACTCTGAATTGAAACATTTGTTTTGCAGGTTGTCTGAAAGAAACTGCATTGAAATTGTTACCAAACTTATTGAAAGCAAATCTCTAGATGTTATTTATACAAACGATGGGAAAGAATATCTGACTCCATCACAGCTATCAAAGGAAATAAGTGATGAATTAATTGTTCATGGTGGTAAGCAAACATTTACTTTATAATGTCAAAGAGTACTACAATCAAAATATATAATTTAGGGCAAATAAACAATAAAACGAAGAAATTAGAATATCATTGTATAAGGAATACATATCTGTGTAGGGCATAACCCTAAATATGGCTGTGTTTGGTGGCCACTTTCAGTGGCAGATTCAAGAGTGTGGGGCCCCATGCTCCCTCCCTCATGAATTTTTAAAAAATGGAGAAAAAAAAAGAAGAAATTATATACAATTAATTTCAATAATCAATTTCAATTTTCAGTTTATTTCATTTGCAAATAAATCAACAAGTGACGTGACCAAAAATGCAAAGCTTGTAAATGTGGCACACAGTCATACAAATAATAGCAAATAGCAAAAGTACAAAAATCATAAATTTTCTTGCCTCAGCTGGACCCCCCCCCCCCCATCTGTGAAAAACCCTTCCTGGGCCCCTCTATTTCAAATTCCTGGATCTGCCACTGATCTTAAACAAAAAGCTTGAACTTTTGACCTTTATGAGTATACGTGGACATTTAAATCAAATGCATTTGAAAAGTTTATTTCAGTGTAATATTTTTTTTATTATTACTAGTACAAGTTATAATATTAATGTATAAAAAGGACATTAATTCGACAAGTGTTTTAGCATCGTTATATATTTAAATATTTTTTATTCTTCTTTTTCAGGAAGAATAAACCTTGTTGATCTGCAACAGGTAAAATTTCTCTCAATAAATTGTGTTTTTAAAATATCATCAGAAAGTTCGGGACCGAGCATTGGTCATTAGAAGATTATAACTTCTTTGATTCTTAAAGATTTTTGTACTTAATATTCAATAATTATAATATATAATTGTAGATCATTAAAAAAAATACAATTAAAATAGAAATATGATATTTAGATACCATTATATTTTATTATTTAAAATTTTTTTTTAACTACTTTTCAGATTATCAATGTGGACCTCACCCACGTGGAACTTAAAGCAAATGAACTGGTGAAAAATGACCGCAATCTTAACCTCATTCTAGGGCAGCTCGTTAACACGTAAGTATTTGTAAAATAATGTAAAACTCCTCCTTTGGGACACCCCTATTAAGTGGACACATTTTCGGCCACAAAATGAGGAAGGTATACCTGATAACACTACAGCCAACTCTTAAGGGTATACTTTTTGGTCCCAAAGTGTCTCTTTAGTAGGGGTTCTATTTGTTTGTTATATTAATTCAAGTTTACATTGGCAAAATATACGTAATCATAACTACGGTTATTGTCCTACAGAGAGTACCTTGAGAGATTAGCTGAGGAAATCAATGATTTACTTCAGGAAAGTGGACAGGTCTCAATTGCGGAACTTGCCAAGACTTATGATTTACCTGGAGAATACCTAACAGAGGTAATATATGGCAATTCTTTGATAAGATATAAAGGCATACTAACGTCATTTTGCTAGTATATTGTCAAGGTAGAACCATTTTCCATTTGAATCATATTTATTAATTGTTAATTGAATCAGTTGGGGATTAATGATTTTTTTTTAATGCAGCTAGTGGAAAGCGAGCTGGGTCGTAGGATTAATGGACAAATGGATGCTTACGACCGAGGTGTTGTCTTCACTTCCGCATTTGTTGCCAAACACAGTTCTCAGATATGTGGTGTCTTTAGCGCTGTTACAAGGTAAACCTTAGCATTATCTCACATTAATGACATCTCGTGCTGTAGCTTCATTATTTTTTTTATTCCTCCTCCCACCCCAAAAAAAAAAAAAAATAAAAACACACAAAAAAACTTAATATTATTGTTTTTCTTAGTTGGTAAAAAACATTTTGCAGAATTCTATGTTATATTTCTACTAATTGCGATTGTCTTAGCTTGTTAGAAGCGTAACTGATCAGTAACTGCTTCACAAATATCTTTGTCACTGTCCACACCCCTTCACCCCATCCCACACATCCTGCAACCTATAGACATTTGGAATATTGATTGACAGTCAGACAACTTGTGTGAAAAACTTTTAGTTGTGTGTTTATTTTCCTTCCAGGCCAGTTCAAGTTCATAATGTACTCACTGAATTTGGTTTTCAAGAGAAATTATTTTATAGTAAGTTCAAGTAATTATTGAAAGTGAATGGTTGAAGGGAAAACAATATTGGATATCTTACATTATGCACCTTTAATAGTAAAGATCTACAAAACATACATATATATATATCACCTACAGAATTTAAGCTGTTCAAGATTTCTCTAAATTGTTATAATTAAACCATTTCACTCACTGGATTAACAAACTTTTGGAGCTACAGTGTGTTTAATTGCTTTTGTTAATTCTTTCCTCCTTAGATTTACACAGTTTTTCTGTGTAATTTCAGTTTTTGGTTATTTTTTTTTGTACCTATTATTTTTTGTTGTTTTATGAATTACTGTACAAGATAAAGAATAAATGAATGAATGGAAAAGTTTCATATATTATGTTCTGGGATGGTAAACAAATTATTTTTCTTTTATTCATACTAATATTCAGACGAATTTCTTAATTATAATAGTATGATTTGAATAATGAGAAGATGAATTAATTTTACTCCTCGTTACATAATTTAGCTGTTTTAAATGAGTTGATAAAAAAGGGCCGGCTCCGAGGTTCCTTTGTTGGCGGCAAACAAGACAAGGCAACTTACGTTCCTGATATGTATTCCAAGACACAGAATAACTGGATCGATGCATTCTATAAACAAAATGGTTACTTTGGTAAGTATGTTTGAAATTCGATGTTACAAGTGAAATGATTGTTAAATGATGTTGTATTAAAATTGTTTCGAGGAGTTGATTGCAATAGTGTATGAACCAAGATACTCTATGGAACAACAATACAGGTGTCCCTTTAATTTAAGATCCCTCAAATTAAAAGCTACCTCCAATTATATACCACTTTTCTGTGGTCCCATATTAACATAATTTATATTATTTTAGTTAGAGACCAAAGCTGCCAAAGAACATGGAAACCCATGTCCCAAAAGAGGACAATAAAAAAAGAAAAAAGAGTGTATAATAATATACAAACAGCATTTTAATAATATGCTGACAGCTATCACTGCACTACCTGAGGTTTTTCTATATATTGTATAATTATTTTCAGAGTATGACACTTTATCAAGGCTAGGCCTAACTGACGCTAAAGGCTATATAAAAACAAGGTTCAAGTCAGAAAACCTACTCTTCCTGTCCTCGAGTTGTGCTGGGTCAGGAATCCTAGACCAAGTACAGGCTAGCATTGAAGAAGCATTGGACACTGGAACATGGATAGATGTTGAAGTAAGTGACCATATGACTGAATATCTATCAATATCATCCAATCTTTGCATAGCTTGGACCAAACAGCAAATTTAATGTATTCATGTTCAGGGCTAAGGGGCACAGTTTCGTCATGCATAAGATCAATTTGATTTTACTTAACTAATGCTCTTACTGTGAATCTTCAATAGAGTCCAATCTATAAGTTTGGCCTCAAAGATCGGTAGAGCAACAATAGCACTTACTAGGCCAGTGTTTAAATTCCAGTGGGGATAATATGCTTTAAAAAATGATTTAAGATATGATCTTTTAACATTTAGATATTAGTACATTGTAATTTTGTCAGGCATAGCCTCTTTTGTTCTTCTTCATTTCTTTCTTTATTTTGCATGTATGCTTTTGTTGTAAAGTAGATGTCAGTTGCCATTTTTTATTTTTCTTAAGTCCTGTCCAGACTATCAAATTTTATATAATATAAACATGTGACATACCTAAATATGGTCATCATGACATCACATCATGACCATATATAGGTATGTCATGACTATATATGGACATACAACAGTTTTGATAATCTAGACAGACCTTGAGTAGAGTTGTGACAGTAGATTTGTAATTATATCAGCAACTCAATAGTATAACAATAAGTTGATTAGATGATTGGTTATGTTTTTGTTTTGTTTTTTTCAGCCATTACTACCATCATGTTTTAGCCCAACAGATACCAACCAAATAGTGAACCAAGTACTGAAGTCAAAGTCAGGAGCTAAGGTGTTTTGTAACAGTATTGTTGCTAGTGATAGGTTCATTGGAGATTGCAAAGAATTGTTCCAAAAACCTATGCTGGATAGAGCAAATACGGTAAGCTGAAGTAATCTATTAGGTATTCAGTACAGTTTTATTCAGTTCACAAAAACACACACACACAGCTAACGGTTAGCAGGATCCAGGTAAATAACATATACGCACTTACCCTTGCGTTCATACAAGAAAATCCCCGATCCAGGCCAATAGGAAACTGGAAATTGGATTCCAGAATCTACTCGACGAGGTGACTTTAACGTTCTCGCATGCGCAGATGACTTTTAGTGACGTCATTACGTTCTACGTCCTACCGTCGTCGTGCAATCGAAAGCTCCCTAATGATTAAAATAATGAAAGAAACAATAGCTAAATGTTTCCAATATGTTGCGTTTACAGACTGCAAAAAAGTCACCAAACATATTTCTGCAAGTTGATAGGAAAGCACTTGGATCTGGAGAGAATGAAGGGAAAAGGGACAAGAAAGAGGATAAGAGGAGAAAAGTTGGTGGTGGAGGAGGTGGTGGAGGGTCCAAGGGTGGGATGGGAGGAAGAGAAGTGAAAATAAGAAAGGTAAAGAAGCATTACAGAGTAAAAGAAGTGGAAGAAGAAGAGGATGATTTGTCTGGAGGTAAGTTCATCATTATTCATCTGATCTCAATAACATGACCACTATTGGTGGCTTGCTTGACATATGACTAAGAACACACAAATTAAAATCAGGAACTAATTATTAAATGTGAACTATTAAACAATTTAAAATTTAATTATGTTTTTTGTTGTTGTCATCCTGTGTGGCAATGTTAATACAAGAGTTTGAACTGCCATTGAACATGTCTTATCTGTGCACTGTAGTTGTATTTATTCAAAACATGTAAATTTAAAAACATCAGCTATCTCGCATCACCCAAACAACCTGTCCAATATACCACTATGTCAGAATATAACATCTCAATACAAATACTTGGTTTTGAAAAATTGTATGTCACATTGTGTTGCATTCTAGGATTACGGCCAACTGAGATACCCTTCATGACAGTGGAGCAGGTTAAAAATCTCCTTCACGATCAAAGCAGTTTATCAGAATGTCCTGAAGAATTCATTGAAGAGTTGTCTCAACACCTGCACAGGTAAGTTTGTCGAAATGTGAGACCTGAGATATATCCTGATCTCAAGCTCACCAATATCATTGATGCCAACACCTCCACATGTAGGTGAGGTTGTGGGATAGGCTTTTGATGTTCAGCAGTATCACATGGATCCCAACACTTGCACAGGTGGGTATGGTTGAGGGGTAGGCTTGGATTATATGTTTAGCAGTATCGCATAGATCCCAACACTTGCACAGGTGGGTATGGTTGAGGGGTAGGCTTGGATTATACTGTATGTTTAGCAGTGTCACATGGATCCAACACTTGCGCAGGTAGGTACGGTGAGGGGTAGGCTTGGATTATATGTTTAGTAGTGTCATATATTGTAGATCCTGACACGTGCACAAGTAGGTATGCAGACATGCCAACCACTCCGATTTCGGCGGAGTTACTCCGATTTTGGGTCGAAAATCTCCGCTTTTTACTGATTTCGTCCAGCTGAAAATGTCGCGCATTTCCGAATAAAAATGATAATCCTATGATATAAATAAGAACAAGACCACTTAATTTTGTCCTGAAAACAGCGCTCTGAACTGTATACGAAATAGTAATTTGCGCTCTACGGTCTATTGATTTCGAAAATAACCAATTTCATTGACCAAATCGCTGTCAGAGTTGCACTCTGAACTGTATATGAAAAATTAATTTGCGCTCCACAGTCTACTGATTTTAAAAAAACAAATAACATTGGCCAAATTGATGTCAGAGTTGCATTGTACTCTGTACTGTATAGAGTGCTCCTTGGTCTACTGATTTCATAACACTAACAATCTAGTAAAACACAATTTCGAAAATGGAGTCTGATGAGTTCGATATGGATGTAGGCCAAAGCAGTGCTCGAAAAACGAGTAGTAGTGTTCAGCTTCCTCCAAAAAAGGAAGCTAAAACACACGCAAACATGCAAGTTAATAATGGAAAGTATCCTGTCAGTTGGAAATAAAAACTACTGTAGGTGATGCCTACGGTACGCTTGTTGTGATTGGTGCTGTGCTGATTTTCTGCCTAGAGCCTAGTCTTGCACGGCGGTATTGCTGATTGTGAGTCAAAACGGTTACATTTTACAATCCAGTCACATTGGTACCATGTCTTAGGAAGACTCACCTCGCATTCTCAAAACTCCGCTCAGACGTTTTTCAGACTCCTCCTGTTGGCCTTGTAGGGTTGGCATGTCTGAGGGGTAGGCTTGGGATACATGTTCAGCAGTGTGACACAAATACCAACACCTACACACGTAGGTATAGCTGAGAGGTAAACTTTTAGGTTAAGCTTGGTTTCCATACAATCGCTAAATGCATTCGCCGACAGCTTTCAGTGATGCTCATTGGTCGGGCAAATTCGCCGAGCCTTTTTGGGGAATGATTGCACAGAAAATATTAACTACAGTGTAGCGATTTTATGGAAACCAGGCTTTACATGGTACCAATCTCACATGGCTTGGAACACTGAAAAGAATGTTGACGAATTTTACTTGGTTGCTAACACCGCCACAGATAGGATAGTGTTTGTCATACAGTTATGGCAAGGTATATCTCTTAACAGTAACAGAATTTGATTGAAGTATTTGGAGTTTTTTTTCAACAGACCATTAACAACAGAATACCAAGACGCTCTAAAGGCAGCAATTGGCTCACTATCGGGCTCTACGGACAGCACTTCCCGACGGAAAAATCACGAAGAAATGCAGGAGAAAATCAATGGCTTGCTTACTAGTGTTAAAATGTTTGAAAAGAATATTACTATTTTTGAAGGTTAGTATATTATCTATGTGCGACCACACACATCCCTACCCCTCTCCCCACTCTTCTGTAAGCACTGTTGGTCCCCTATGTGATTTAAGAAATGTCAGAGTATTGTATAATTATAAATTCACCAAATTAATTTTTTTTCCTTTGTAGATGAACTAAGGAACCATTTAGTTAAGTATCTATTACGAACGTTGTGTACAGAGATTGCAAATCTACTCTTTAGCTACGTTGCAGCGGAGAACAGTCTGGTGAATGTAGAACACAATGATGTTACACCTGAAGTATGTATTGTTACTATTAATTTTAAATATTATTGTTTTTGAATATTATTTTTGCCAGTTCCTCTGTCCTGTGCAGTGGCGCTGCCAGTGGAGAGGGAGGTGGGAATGGCAGAAGTCAAATTCCCCCACTGGCCAGAGCTTGTCAGGCAGTCGGACCAAAAAAACAAAAAAAAAACAGGCCTAATGGAATGAGATTAGTTGAGTTTGAGAGTATAGTAACAATTGTATTTTATCAACTGAACATTTAAATTTCATTAATAGGGGGGTGGGGGCACATGCCCACCGAAACCCACCCCCGGCTCGGTCAGGAGGCCCTTGATGACAATGCGCGCCAAAGTTATCACTATCTCACTCAGCCCCGTGTCAAACAGCTTAGGGCCCCCAGAAAATATATCCTACAGCCGCCACTGGCCTTGTGCCACTTTCCTTTGATTTTTTCGACCTTTTGTCTCCCTTGACAAATATGTTTTCCCTGTGGTTTGCAATTTGGCACGTATTTCACCAAACTCAAATATAAACTTGTCAATTGTGTGTTTTAGTTGTATTAGTGATTGGCTTACTAAGTGTATATAATTATGATTATATAAATTTATGTTTTTTTCATACATAATTCCAATTTTTGAAAAATAATATGAATTTAATACCTTTAATACACAAAGAGTTTGCAGTGCAAGCATTTTATTGCCTCTTGTTGATCTTCACCATTACTAATTTAACTTCTCTTTGTTATAGGTAAGGTTAAAAATTCTCACCAAGCTTCCTGATAAAGTAAAGCCACAATTCACAAAACTCAATGCATCTCTTAATGATAAGGTAAATGTATTATGTTTCTATATTTATATGTCTTGTGGTTGCGTAAGGACATTCTTTGTAACAAGCTTAAAACTACGCAAGATGTTGAGAGATATTTTATGATCTGCATTTTAATTCTGCTATTATTTCTATGTTGTGTAATACTATATTAATAGTTAAGTTTAAAACCAGTTAAGTTTTATACCTTACTAGTATTCTGTTAACATAACCTTTTTCACATTTCCATATATCAATTTTTCTAATTAATACTTTTCTTCCATTAGAGCCTTGATGATTTTTCAAAGAGTCTGGAGTCAGCTGCGGATGTCTGTGATGTAATGTTGAAAAAGGTAGACAAGAAGAAAGAAAGGTGAGTTAATAAGAATATGACAATAATACTTTAGTTTCTCATTTATAAGCCCACTTCCCACCCCTAATTTATGCCGAATTTCTACACTATAGTTTTTTAAAAGCCCAGTGTATGATTTGAATGAGTAGGCTAGATATCCCTACAAATAACATGCTGTTAATCAAAATAGATTTTTTTTTTCACAGAAAAACTTGATTTTGTGAACAGAGATTTATTTTGTTTTATTTTTCTCATTTCAGGAACATTATATTCAATCATAAACAAGCATTAATAGCGCAGTTGAAAGAGGAATCGGATCCTGCAATGGCCCTGCATCTTGCAGTTGTCCTTCTCATTCAAAACACGAACAACACCTGTGTCCATGCACCCGGAAGGTAAGCTTGAGCCTTATTCACATCTGTAAATGTTGATCACCAATATTCATTATTGGTTTTAGCATACAATTGATGTTGGTTCTACCTGACATTTTATCATACTGAATGCTTAGTATGTTCCCAAATGCTTGTGAGAAAAAAAAATTGCAATTTATTTGTGTGAGAATCAAACCCACAACCTTCAGATAACTAGCCTGATGTCTTAACCACTAGACCACCGAGTTTGTGCTTGGTGGCTAGTAATGAATTTGATCCCCAAGTAACAGCTGGTATGGTTTTAGCATGCTATGGTATTAGTATGTATATGAAAATTTTACATGTGTTCGTAAAAACATTAGCTGAAATATTGTCTTTCTGTATTAGATGTATACCACAGTTGCTAGTGTTCCTAGAGTCGCACATTGCTGCCAGCCAATATAAATTGCTGTCTGATTACATGGGTCTTGTGCAGAAGCAGCTGGGTGCCTTGAAAAAGACAACTGAGGAAAGCCACGTGGAAGATGGTAGTGAGAAGACAGATTCACAGAAGGATGCTGGAGAGGTTGCAACCTCTTTGATAGAACTCCTGCCACAAATTAAAGAGATTGCTCTTGCAAAGAAGACCTCGACTGCTGAGTCTGCTAAGCCAGATGGGTGATGTCTATTCTAAATAATGGTTAATTATAATTATGGTGCAGGCATGTAACTAGAGGTGGTGGGGTTTCGGGGTGGAATAAGAGAAGATCTATGGTTTGGCCGAAGTTTGTCTTTGAGCAAAGACCCTTGTGCATAAATCAAACATCCTCTCCCATTGCATCAAGTACCATCGAAATTATAATGAAATGCCCCATCTGCATGTTAAATTGTTTCAGCTCCATGGGGATTTTCCATAGCTCTTCCTTGAGGCCTTAGAAGGGTGTTTATCCACTCACAAATGGCTCTTACGTGTTCCTCCTTAAGGAATCAGGGGTCCCAAGTTGGAGAAGTCATTCCCGGGAGATCTGCAGTGGCAGCTCGAAGGGTGGGGGAAGAGAGGGACTTATACAGATGGAGGGTCTAGAGCACGTCAGCCCCAATATGGTTGGTGCTCATGGTAAGAAAATTTATGATTATATCACCTCAAAAAATAGCCGGAAATAGCCCTCTCAGAATTTGAATAATATTTTCTTTTTTTTTTCTACCCCAGTTTTTCATAATTTTAAAATATTTAGGGGCAAGGGGCGGTTCCCCCTCCCTTGAATCTGCCACTGATCTGGTTAATGAGCTTTCTTAACACATTTAATTTAATTTGGCTCCACAGTGATACCCATCGGCTCTGACTTCCATGAGAAAATTGATAATAAAGCAGTGAAAACATGCAAAAATTATGAATTTGCAGAAATGGGTTAAAATTCCAGGAAGATACTTGCTGGCCTGCAGGAGTGCGGGAGGCCGTCCCGATTTCCGAGAGACTTGGGACCCCTGAGGAATTCTGGTTATGGGCCTGTAGGGACAGGATTTATGAAACATCATTGATATATTTTTCCATCATCATATCTTCAAAATTTTAGATTGTTTATTTTAAATTTATGCTTTTTAAAATATAATTTGTTTTTAATTAATTATATTATCAAATTTGATTCAAGAATGAATATTTCCGCACTAATAATAAATAAAGTAAGCCACGTCATGGTGTGCTATATAAATATATAATTATTTTATATAAAGTTTTAAACAAATAGTTGAGTAGCTCAGCTAAACAGCATGTATGCATAGCTCTACAGTAGGCGTACAATTCACCTATCTAGTCCGAATGGTAACACCATGAATTTTGCACCAAAATCCCATTCGAGTTTCATAGCAGAAATCTGATTCAAATTACTCTTATTCATTATGATTGAACTGACAAGAATAGGTTTTTCTTCTGTACAATATAGACATTAAACTAAGAAATATTATAATTTATAAGTGAGGTTGTTTATTTAGTTTATTTGTGATGCCTGTATGTAGACTGGGTTCCAGTCACTAATATTTGTCTTTAAATCTATTTTGACACCAATGGCGTTCCATATTACCTATTTGCTTGGCGTTTCATAGTATACTTTTTCTTGGATTAGGCATAAAAGTTTCTCGATATATACCGTCGCTGGTGGCGCTCTCCAAAATTAACTAATACTAGGAAAACCTACAATTAGAGACGTGTGGCAAGTCTGCATGTATGGTGCAAACATCAAATTTGGATGAGTGTTACTACAGTATAATACATTGTGCAATCTTCACTAGTGTTAACACTAACTGTATATAATTCAGCACAGACCATTTAATTTTAAACATCCACTTTCTACTAGGTACCCAGTTATACTTCAGCTGTGTGGAAAGAGATAAGTGTAGAGAGTGAAGACTAAAGGCAGTGTGATCCCGTTTGAATTGGACCTCATCAGACTTTTTTTTATACCAAAGCCATAGTATGGTTATACATTTCATTTCTAATTTAATTTCATATTCAAGTTTCTCTTTATTGTCACGTAAAATGTTTACATAAAATTCGTTTACCAAGGTTCAATATACACATAAATAAACTTAAATATCAAATATAGTAAAATGGTGTTAAAATACAGGATACAATTCAATCAATCAATCAATCGTTCCATTTGTATGTCGCCATTCCAACAGTCGTTGTTCGTGGTGCCGTTCCAAAAAGAGATTATTAAAAAAGGTGCATTTTGAGTAGTGACTTAAAACTGTCAAGAGAAGGTGATAGTTTAATGTTCAAAGGAAGGTTATTCCAGGGCCTTGGTCCAGCAATGCTTAAAAGCCTGATCCCCCCATCTATCTCCTTGGGATAAATATATAATATAACATACAGTACAAAAACATCATAATGTTACTTATATACACTGGTTAATTGCAACTATCTCTTATGATAGCAGAAGGGAGAAATAAATTAATGACGAAAATTTTTCATTAACGAGGGAATAATGTGACCTGACTTAGGGTGTGGGTTGTCATCTAGTACAGTATACATTTAAGTTTCCTATTTATGCCCTGTCAGCATATTTTTTACATTTTTCATCAAAGAATTGATATTGTACCAATTCAATTTTCCGCCATGACATTTAATATAAAATCACAGCAGGTACCGTAAAGAAAAAACTAACAGGTGTAAAACACGCCTATGTAAAATTGTTAAACCATATAAAACTTGGCACCAACACATTCAGTTATCAAACAATATAAAGAATATTCCTTTCTATCGAGCCTATGTTCAAAATATTTCTGTAAAACTGTCTCATTGTACCGTGTACGGCATATTAAACACTACAAACAATGATTATGTGGGCGGCTTGATTTATTATTGTGGTGATATTGTTAAATGATGATAGTTCTTCAAATCGATTTTAAGATATCAGAAATGAAACCGATAATATTAAAATTAAGAATATTCATTTAAAAAAAAATCGGTTTTCTTACAGTTTGCTAATACTTGTTTAGGTATAAACTGATAAACAGTATTTTTGCCAACTGACAGCATAATCGGTACGGTTTTCAAATGCTAAAATTGTACATATTGTTGTGGTATTACCAAAAATAGATTGTAAATTATTAAGTTATCTGTTGAATTGAGAATAGGACAGCAAAACCGCCAAGGTTAGTTAAACGACGGAGTTGTTATATCTGTAACTCTTTCCTGGTTAAACTTATTGTTTTGGTTTGAAGAAAGAAGTTACAGCTCCGTGTTTCATTCATGGAGTATAATGGTTGAATATGAAGGTTAACCTCTCAGGGTACGCGTGTAGGAGTGCGAGATAAAAGTTTACAGATGACAATGGTTCACGGTAACGATTTCACCCCAAAACAGAATGAGTGGTTCCAATTCTTCTTTTCTTCTCCTTTTAACAGAATGGCCTATAACAAAGAAAAGGTTACTAGTACAGTGTCGTACTGTACTGCAAACCAGCACCAATAATGGAACCGATATATAACTAAAAAGGACTGTATTCTAGCCTCGCAAAACTTACAATTACAATTGGGAGAAATTAAAAAAGAAGTAAATCCTTGCCGAGACACGGGGCTCATATATGGGCTGGGGCTTATATATATAGGCTTGGCCCTAGTTTAAAGCAACGCGAAGCGGATTAGAGAGTGATGTTCCCCCTCCCCGAAGTGGTACGCTGGTTCACTGACACAGCTGGATAGACTGAAGCAATGCAGATAAAGTGCCTTGCTCAAGGGCAGAAGGGAAATGCATAACGGATTGAAACCCCGGCCTCAAAGTTGGGAAAAACCAAATCATTTGCACTGCGGCAAACCGCCTCCACACAAAAAAAAAATTGGAAGAATACGGAATACTATATTATAAAAAACTTTAGGAAATTCTATAATTAATATATAACCGACTATAAACACGAAACGAAACTTCGCTTTTTCGTTATTTGATATGAGGAAATGAACAGAGTGCATGCCATGTTGTCAACCCACGTCTTGGTTATGTGCTTAATGTCAGTCAACTTCTTGAAATACAGCTCCGGATGTTGAGGATTGGTAACGCGATTTAATTGAACCACACCTCAATTCAACATTATGTCAAATAGTTCAGAAATAAACAAGAAAAAGGATATGTTCCAGACGCATAACTTACAAAGTTTTTGGGCAAAAAACCGTTAAAACTCAAGAAACAAATACTTTTTGTCTATATATCCGAGAGGGCTTGTTCCAGCACCATATATACTGTCTCTTATACACATCTAGATGTGTATAAGAGACAGATGTAAAATTGTTAAACCAAATAAAACTTGGCACCAACACATTCAGTTATCAAACAATATAAAGAATATTCCTTTCTATCGAGCCTATGTTCAAAATATTTCTGTAAAACTGTCTCATTGTACCGTGTACGGCATATTAAACACTACAAACAATGATTTATTATTGTGGTGATATTGTTAAATGATGATAGTTCCTCAAATCGATTCTAACACAATTTTCAAACTCAATACCATATAGGCAAGGCCTAATGATTTTTATTATCAAAACTCAGTATAAAACAGACATGTTTCGGCAAATCCTTTGCCATCTTCAGTGAAACGATTGCTAACATGCAATCTACTATTTAAAGGGAGTGAACAACTGTGAAGCATTGTATTTTAAATAAATGGGAATTGAACCATAGCTATTTGAACAGACATCACGACATTGCATTTTTAAGGAATCGATTTGACTGTAATTGTAAAGAAGAAAGAATGGTATGAATAAAGATGACAACGTAACATCAGAATGACAACATTATATAGGCCTATTATTGTAGTATGGCTATACGTTGCGGCGCCCCTTGCATTAACCGCTGGTCACTGACACTGATAATTTAATATCATTTTAAAATTATACATAGTTTTCCTCTGTACAATACATTTTTAATATTAAGTAACACCAACTTAAATACTTCGGTGAAAGTTCCCATAGTAAATATAATGTCAGTACTTGCACGAAGCATGGGGAATGGATGAATATTATTACTGTACTGGGTCACGGAATGCGACTCTAGCTCGTGGCACGTTAGTAGGTAAAAAGATATCATTTTGGAATTTCACGGGGAGACGCTTTCGACTATATTTGGTTATTATTAATAATAATAATCTTGTGATTATTCACAGTACGGTATTTAATTCTACCTGTTTTGTGTTTTGTGTAAGCCTGTCATTTAAGCCTGTCCTATTGTATGAACAGATTTTATCTAGACTTACTTTTCGATGAAGTTATGCGTCAGTGGAACTTAATTCAAAACTTTGAGCATCATTGGCGTCACATTTTAAAGAGACGTGGACGAGAAACATGTACCTTGCAATTGAGGGAGAGGCAACACGATTCTTTAGTGATATTTTAAGATGCACTTCCCCTTTAAATCGAGTAACACATAAATACTTTACAGACTTATTGCATAAAGATGAGACCGCTTTGGTTTTGTATGTTCACCGAAACAGTTTCGATCTGTGTATTGAAAGTTAACGTACAATTGAAATATTTAGGCCCACACACTATTAGGTTTAGGTGGGTGTCGCATATGTCATTAATTTTGTTTTGTTCAGTGTTATGATAGGCATACGTTTGAATGGTCATACAATAGTATACTTTGTTTTTAATTCCCATGACAGGGGAAGTGTGGCAACATATATATATTTAATAAAGGATGCTGAACGTCAATGCTGAATCCACCAAATTTGAATATGAATCAGGCCTATGTGGCTTGCAGAACTGTGCATACACACAGTGCAACCGAAAAGGGGGCCTTACCTGGGGCCCACACCAACCCTTGCTTGTACAATCGTACACACATTGTTATTATTATTATTATTATTATTATTATTATTATTATTATTATTATTATTATTATTATTATTGTGATTATTATTATTATTATTATTATTATTAAGTTAGGCCTATTATTATTATTATTATTATCTTATACACATCTAGATGTGTATAAGAGACAGCCCCAATGGAAACTAATTCATACATTAATTGGGTCGTTCCGAATCAATTCATTTACTTCATCTTTTTAATAGCCGTTTTCTTGTATCTCTATTTTACTTTGTGTCACTTATTGTATTTTTCTTCCATGATGTAGATTCGAAAAAAAAACAAACAAACAAACAAATCTTTCCGGAGTCTCAATCAAACCAATCAGAAAATGGCCAGGAATACGCGCGCGCGTGTCTCACGAACACGTGTAGTAGTGAAAAGTGTAGGCTGTGGCACCGAGACCTCTGACGATTAGTGCTTAAAATTGTTTAGAAAAACGTAATACAATAATAGCATATTGACTACTATTGTATATTTTCGGAAAATATTTCAGCCGCTCCAAATCTCTTTCCTATTCTTCCTTCTTCCTTTATTCTTTCACAATTTTGCACACTCACATAATAGGCGTAGTCATTTTGTTTAGGCATAGTCTAGGCTAGACCTCGGCTATGCCTATTACTATATTATTTGAATATACAATTTTAATAAATAAGATTAATTTTACATGGAGGGCCCTATTTAAAATTCTTTGACTCGCCACTGAACCGTATATCTGAAATAAGGGAAATGTCCATAATATTGCAAACACCTAAAAAAACATGAATTGATCAATTATAATCCACTCATAAGTGTATCAGCCTTGGTAGAGGTTATATGAGATTAATTTACAATAAGGCTATGTTATTGTAAGGCGGGCACGAGCCTGTTAGGTTGTCCTACCATGGTCTTACCAATGACCTTAATACGTTTTTCAAACGTGCTTAAGGAAAGAAAGTATTAAACTATTTATATTCAGTATTTTAATTGTTTTTGTCATTTTAAAAATGGTTATATTCTTACATGTTTTTTTAATGCTTAATTATATCAATTATATTGCTGTATTTGTTGGGGACCCCCTCGAAACTACAGTTTCAAAATAGATAAGTGAGTATCCGCCCCTGCTGGTGGTGTTCAAGAAGAGAGATTCTATGGTTTATGTATGATATTTACAATCCCAAGACGTTTTGCCTACCTCTACCATCAGTTTGTATTGGATTGCACTCAGGCAATCTCTTATGTAAAGTTAAGAAATAGTATAGTGCATATGCCAAAAACAATATGAATTAAGATAAAGTACTACTTGTTCAATAACAGTTTTAATATATTATTGTTGTTAAATATTATTTGGAAAATTGTTCCATTCTTATTCTCCAATAATAAAATTGATAAAGATGATAAGGATAATAATAATATTAATGTTATTATATAGTATATAATATTAATAACAGTACGTTATATTAACAATCCATTTATTCTAGTGTATATAGTATTCCGTTGTAATTACGGATTAAACATTTTAGCTGTACTGATACGGGATGTGCAAAATGTAGGTCTATTTCCAAATATAAATTTTTAGCAATTTAGTCCTTCAATTGTGTTGTCAAAATCCTTGAAGTGAAGTGCATTGCTCGCTCAAGATAGATCAATGAAACACTCTTAACAATAACATCTTTCGCTTGATTTACACAATTAATTCAACGTCACAAATCTCGTGAATTGTGTTGACGGAAGCTTGCAGAATAACTGGGATTTTCTTTAAAGATTTACAGCATATCCGGTAACAAGTCAGTCGTAAAAAAATCATTGGACTTCACTAACCTTCCAAGTTGGAGAACTTTGGAATATTTGGATGATAATGGCTACCGAAAGCAAGGAATCTGAGAAGGTGCAGTGTCCATTGGCAAGTAAAAAATTGCCAGGTCCACCGCAAGGCCGTTTGTTCGGGAATATTTTCCAACTCGAAGAAAGATCGCACTTGTCTTGGACTAAATGGAGCAAGGAATTTGGAACTATCTATGAAATCAGTATGGGGCCGATGGGGAAAGCTATTGTCATTAGCGGAGCTGAGGAGCTTGCAAATGCTTACGAACCTGGTTCAGAAAACGACATCGCATTTAGTGATAGGTGGAGACCACCGGTACTCGAAAAGGTTGGATACGCAGGTGAGTACAGTACACTACACTAACAGTTGTCTGTCATTTGCTTGGCTGTAAACAATGGGAAGGGATTATAATATTATTCGTGGAATGTACCAAGATATCAATATCCTTCATACTGAAACCTTCGAAAAAACCGAATATTATAATAATAATAATAATAATAATAATAATAATAATAATAATAATAATAATAATAATAATAATAATAATAATTATTATTATTATTATTATTATTATTATTATTATTATTATTATTATTATATTAATAATAATATTTTAGGTCACATTATTAAGAAGACACAACAATAATTGTTACTTAACCAATATCCTGAGGCGCGTGGAACGGAGAGAGTAGAGAAAACAGTAGAACTTATACATACTGTTTGTGGTGCTGAACTAATAATAATAATTCAAATAATAAAACATTAAATAGTTAAACCGTTATTAAATTTTTAATTATTGGTCATGTTGTAACTTCAGCCGTTGTCTTTCAAACCATTTAAATTATCGTAGCAAAAAGTATAAAAACTAACTTGTGTTTTTAATGAAAGTTAATCACTTGTAAATTATAAATGCTTGAAAATGTGTAGTTCAATGGTTTGATTGAATGTGTGTGGAATGGGAATTGAATATATGGCGTAGACCTATGTTTAAGAAAAAAATACAAAGTATAGGCCTATGTAGGCCTAAAAAAAAACAAAGGTTACTTTGTATTTGGTCACGGAGGGCTATATCTGAGGATTTTTCAAATGAAAGATAGGGGGTAGCTAGCTACCCTATTCTCCCTTCTCCCTCCATGACTGGATCCGCCAATGATCGCGCACACAGCAAATCTATTAGATTTCGACGTGTAATGAGAAACAGCACATATAAGGGCTTACAATTATTGTTACTATTATTGTATTATTTTATCATTATCGTCATTATCATAATCGTCATCATTATCATCATTATTATCCTTATCATCATCATTATTATGATTTACACCACAATCTCTTAGGAAGTCTCATATGGGAAAACTGGTTAGAGGGAGCAAAGGAGAGAAAACATCTTTTGGAAGAAGTTTTAAAAAACATGGACATGGAAGGACTTCTGAAAAAAGAGATGAATGCATTATGCGACGTGTTGAGTACCAAGAAACAGGTCGATGTGTGTGAACTCCTGGATCAAGCTAACAACAACATCCTTCTGTCGCTCACTCTCAATCGAGGAGATCGTTATGAGTATACAGACGACGAATTCAAAAAGTTATCAGAAGTCCTTACGTCATATAACAAACACCAATTGGTAGTAAGTCCCATGAATCTGATGCAGTGCCTGTGGCACACGCCTCTCTACAGTGCAATGCGCAAAAGTCTTGAACGTATGAAAACAATATTGCATCCGTACATTGAATCCCATCGTGACGATTTCGATAGACGGAACATCCGTGATCTCATAGATGGCTATCTAGGAGGGATTGGAGAAACATCATTTGATGTGCAAGAGGCTGTCATCCACACCAGTAGTCTCTTTCCATCTTCATGTTCTCTGAAGGCTTCAATGAAGTGGGCTATATTGTTTGTATTAAGTGATGATGGTGTTCAAACTGAGGTATGAATCTGCAACTTTTGTCCCGATAGAATAATTAGTAGTAGGTGTATGTTCCGCGGCTATAGTCTGCTGGTGCCGCTTTAGAGGAAATATAAATCCTCTTTTAAATTATACAAAAACTAAATAATCTAACACATCAAGATATGCAAATAGTCATATGGGATGCAAATCGTTGACAAATCATCAGAGGTTTTGGGGGATTCGTCTCAGTCATCCCCTCCAGCGGCTGGTTACGTCACTGCTCTGGGATTAAGCCAATAGAATGAATTTTGGCATTCATCCACAACTTCTATTTTTTACGCTGATTGGTGGAAAATTATCGATAACACAAGTATTAAAATTCCGTCTCCATAGAAGTTAATTTTCTTTTACAACCTACCATCTCTATTTTTGAGTAAATCAAAATACAGGTAAATAAATATTTAAAATATATGTGACATTTTTAAAAATATATATGATTATTCTTCTATGTAGCGTTTTTGAATTATGACATGGTGTTCTGATATCCAGGTTACATAAGAACTGAAATGAAAATTAAGTGACTGTTTATTTGTTGTGATAATAATTGAACGATTTTATTAGATTCAAGAAGAAATTGATCGAATTTTGGCGGATACGGATGAAGTGTCTGAGGAAGTTGTAATTAGTAAGATGCCATACATCAACGCGGTAATCCAGGTAAGGATGTGTATCACCATAACTGTTATTTGTTCACCATCACCACAACCAACAGTGTCACCATGTCACAATCATAAATTATTTCTTGCATCTTCATTCCTTCTATATTCATCTTAATGTGTTTATAGATATTTATAGAAATACAACTGAGAAGACTTAACAAGTCTTGTTAAGTTTGCTCTGTCACGAGACGTACAGTTTTGTGATGGCGTTACATTTTTATCAATTTTTTTTTTTGCTTGTAGGAATCTCTACGGCTTTCCTCTCCAATAGCTCAGCTTCTTCCACATTGTCCAGTTAAAGACACACACTTTGCAGGTTACGAGTTCAAGAAAGATACAATTATTTTTTCAAACCTTTGGGGACCAAATCATGATCCAGAACGGTGGTCGGATCCCTTGCTCTTTAAACCTGATCGTTGGTTGAACCCGGAAAACTTACCACCGAACTTCATGCCGTTTGGGTCAGGTAAGAGCAATGAATTACATTGGATCCAATTACAGATAGTGCGCAGGGAACATCCACAGTGACATAGTTACCAACCTGAGAGATTTGAAATGCGTGACTACACCCATTGGCTGGGGGCGGAGCGGGGCCACCAGAACCCCGCCGGGGTCACGGGGTGAGGCCTCGGTAGGGGTCGGGTTTGAGTCACATAATCAACTGTTGGTTGTGACAATGAACGCGCAAGACAGCACACGCCTCATTAAGTGCGTGCTGAGTTATTTTGGTTGAAATAGAGAAATTTTCCTGGTGAATTGATTCTCGAATGAGACAACGAAAGCTCTCTAACGACATAAGTTACTGCATTTTCCCCTGAATTCGTAATAATTCTTTATCCCGCATAGACATGTGCTAAATGCGTGACAAATTTATGATCACGCATGTGTTGATGCAAAATGCGTGTTTTATCCAAAATCACTTTGAAACGAGACCGTCCCGCATGATGCGAGACGGTTGGTAACTTGATGAAAATATATCGGCATATTCACACCGTGGAAGGACAATTTAGATATATAAAAAATATTATGGAATACAGTTGTTTTTATATAGTTTTAACATATATCGTAAATAATTGTTAATGTATATGTTCTGGAACTCGCACAGTAACAGCAAGCTTAAGGTTGTTGATTCATCTGATTGCAGTGAACTTTTTTTTAAACATTTTTTTTGGCCTGGGCAAAATTTTACTGGTTCTTATAAAAACAAGTGTACTTACAAAATACACATTATTATCATTGTCAAATAATCAGTTTGTTTCCTGTTGTTTATGCAATTCATTCAGTGGCTAAAGCTACATGTCGACATACATTTTGTGTAGGCTTGGTCAAGGTTATGCTACGTATGGTGATATACAATAGTGTATCTGAGCAACCGATAATTTTAAAAGCCATGTCCCGGAGGGAAAATATGGTGATATGTTGTAAAACTGATTACTTTAAGACACAGAAATGATGTCTGACGAAAAATGGGGGAACGGTTTGCATCCCCCATTCAAAAGTTTGTATTTTAGGCTATTAACCGTTCCCGAGTTTTTCGTAAAATCATTTATATGTTCAGTTGTACTCCATGGTACAACATATCAATAAAAAATTTCCTCAGGAGCCTCGGTTTAAAGTTCGCATATTTTTGTTTTTGTAGGGTTGAGGAAGTGTCCTGCATACGACATGGCTTTGACAGCACTGCGCATGCTCATTGTTACAGTTTTCAAAACATTTCATCTTAAAAGTGTTGATGGGGAGAAGCTGCCAACTCTTGACGACAGCTTCATGTACATTGGTGCTGTTTTCCCAAAGCAATTCAATCTCATTGCCACACCCAGAGAATTGAAACGTTCACACTAGTCTTGTTTGTTTCATGATAGATAAGTTAGATTGTATTCTGTATGCTAGGTGTAGCATCCACTTGGGTAAAATCGTGTTAAGTATTAAACCTAAGCCTATTGTAAACCGTTTTCTGGATAAAATTCAATTCAGTTCATTCAATGCAATTAACATTTATTCAATTAATTAATCAAATACATAAAATGATAAATAAAGTGGACAACATTAAAATTAATTAATTAGGATCAAAAATAGAAGCAAAGCTTGTCTCAATTTGACCCCGACAATATGTATTCGAATTAACTTTTAATAATCGTGTTAAAGGTGGTGTTCTTGTTAAATAATAAATGTAGGCCACCGGTAGCATAAAACTATTTTCAGTCAAATCAGTACTCGCACTCCGCCAAGTTCACTTGGATGTCAACACGATATCCCTATCTTAATATGATATTAGTTTAGCAGTTTCGGTAAGTTAGTATTTTTGTAAAAATGTAGGCAAATAACATAATCTGCAATTATAATAAGATATTTTGGGGTTTTGGGGAAAAATCTATTTTTACGGAACGTGAGAACGCGCGCGCAATGTATGCAGACAGCGGGAAAGGACGACCGTCATACGACACAATATGTACCCGGTTTAATCAGTAAAATACAATTGGACAGTGCAGACTTCGATCAACACAACACTAAAGTACCGCAAATGCGCCGCGGCGCTTATAAAATTTTTGGAGGCTTCAGTGCGGCGCTTATTCGAGAGCGGCGCTTATAAAAAAATATTGGTGTGGCGCTTTCCATGCCCGTTTCCATGTTACCATATCTCATAGTATTGCCGTTGTTCGGTAGGTCCTACGTCATCGTAAATAAACGTTTATAAAGACATGCTTGTGTCTTCATTGTGTTATTAAGCCTGTTTCCCACTAGGCGAATTTATTCGAAGGCATCGGTTCGGTTCATGAGCTTTGATTGGTTGTGCACTTTTTTCGCTTCGCAAGAAGTAGAAACAATTCAAACTACAGACTTACGCTGAAGAGAAATGTGAATGCGCATGCATTCCTCGCCACTTGACTGGTGGCCAATCCAACTGGTCAGTGGTCTGCAGAAGTTCAGCGGAGCTGGACGAAACGCCACTCAACGTTAATAATAGTAAGTTCCCGTTTTTTATTTAAATACAACTTAATACTTCCTATTTATTCATTTTAACACTCTAAACATTGTATTCAAAGCCCCATTCCCGGCAAAATTTCACTAAAAACTGACTTTTTTTTAGAAAATATGCATTTGCATTACTCCAATTATTATAAATCATGGAAAAATATTGGCATGAATTTTAGTTTTACGCAAAAGAATTAAAAAAAAAGAGAAATACTGACTATTTCTCATAAAATATTACCATCTTCTCGACGAATTCATCGTTACTAGGCAAATTCAGAGGTTGTAGATCGCATCCACTGGAATACTCTCGCTTTTATGTATACTTTATACAGTCAATAAAGTGCGCCCTCTCTAGTGAGATTAGTTTTTGTACTTCGCATCTCGCACAATGCGTTCGTTCGGTTAGATTTGTTTAAGTGTCAAAATCTCAGTCAGAATCAGTTTTTTAACAAATTTGAAATAATTCCTATGAAATATTATATTACACAAGTGTCATTACTAGCAACGGAAAATATCATGTCGGCCGTTTTTATGTGTGATAACAGAACCTAAATCGAGGTAAGGCTAGGCCTGGCCTAGCAGCGTTGGATAGGCTAATGTTTTCGGCGCCTACGATATTTCTTCTCACGACCTGTCGCAAAATCAAACATGAAAATTCATCCGCATTTATTTTTTGTGTGGAACACAAGGAACACAAAAAATCAAATTTCAGTCTTATTTTACATTTTTTTCATTCTTAGGAATGTCTAAATTCAGTTAAACTAGCAATTCCGTATTATATTTATAAATCTTTATAACATTATACAAAAATTAGATTAAAAAAAAAATGAAATTTTGCCGGGAATGGGGCTTTAAAACCCTGTTTCTCAAAGTATTTCATTATACACACGAGTAATACTGTCGATTAAGCGCCGCGGCGCTTAGCTGAAAAAAAAAAAACAACGTTTTTTGCGGCATTTAAAGCCTTTGTTACAGTGTACAATATTTTCAGTGTCATGGGAGTGATGTTTTAATCTACCTGACGTGTTATCGTACCAATTACTAGCGAAAACAAATTCGCAAGTGATTCGGTTGGGAATCGAACCCACTACCTCCAGATAACTCAGGTGTTTGCGTCAGGTAAATATCAATATCATGACGTTACTCTCCTATATTTTCCTGATGCAAACACACATCGAAATGTTCAGTGTCAACATTAAATATCTGCCAGCCACCATATGGTAAAAACCTTAAAAATTAATTTCTAGTTTTCAAACAAGATCAGACAAGTGACACAGATCGAAAAAAAAAGCAAAAACGACGCTGATTGGTCGGTCGATTCCGTTAGCCTTCCGATTTCGCCGGGGCCAGCTACTCAGTGTGCAATGAAAACAGTATAGCGATTTTATGGAAACAAGCTTAATCAAATTCACTTTTTAAGGACATTGGCATAATTATGCCTATATTTAGAACAAGCTAAATTGGAAGATTTCCTTTTGGAGTAGAACTGCCAAATTCACAAGTAGGTATGTCTTTGCACTTGGGCAGAGCTGTGTTGTGTAGGGCCGGACCGGCCTATGTATTTCAGCTGTTTCTAAATATAAACCGCAATATGCTTAATTACACTTTTGTAAATTTAATTCTTTTGTGGCGCCCTCCATCGTTGGAATTCGTCCCAATAGAAAAGTTTGCCTTGGCCTACAATATTCTATCTTTTTGACAAAAGGTGTTCTTGCGGAAGTTGTCCCTCGACTTTGTATTTTAGTACAAACAAGCCACAATGCAATGAAAAACACACTTTTTTTAAAATAAAATTTTGCCCAGGCTCAGTGTTCTTATTTTTTATTTTCCTATTTCAGGCTCAAAATGTTTTATTTTGTTCTTATGTTACACACTTTTCAAACATACAAAATTATTATATACCAGTATACACTGTACTAAAATGTAGGTAAAAGTGGCCCTGGAAAAATGGCCTCGAAAAAAAATGTCCCCAGAAAAAAGGCCTCGTTAAAAATGGTCCCAATTTACACCTACTGTATTATAGATGGGTAATTACATAGTCACACCTATTGCACAAAAAGTACAGATATATTTTTGGGGTTTTCTAGTTTTTTTAAATAAAAATCTCATTTGAAATTTTACCTCAGCCTCAATTTGTTTTTATTTTGTTCTTAATTTTTAAGCAATTTCAGCCTCAGTTTTCTTATAAAATGTGTTCTTATAAAAAAAAGTGTATCTATCAAACCAAAGAAAAGGAAGATTCAAATCAATTTCACAGAAAAGACAATTCACATAATATGGTGAATGTCTTAAGTACTAGACCACGAGGGTAATTGTGGTGAATCTTTTTAAAAGCTTTTTCCTTCTTAAGCAGATTTCAGAATCCCAAAAAAAAGGTTTATAAGTACGAGTACTTTCGAAAGTACATGATGATGACCTATGGTCGAAATTACATATGAGTTCAAAAAGCCTCCAGATGCAATTATTCAACAAAGTCCGTTTTGCCGTAAATTCTTGAAAACAAAAGCAAAAGGCATGTGTGGACAATTAGCCTAACAATAACAGGTATCGCTTGAGTCACTGAAAGCAAGTGCTAGTCGTGGTTGACTTGTACGAATAAGATGGCTACTAGCGAAGGAGATGGTAATGATTCGCAATGTCCAATGTTAAGCAAAACATTGTCAGGTCCATCACAAAGCCTTCTGTTTGGAAACCTTTTGCAAATTGATGCGAACACGCACTTGTCTTGGACTAAATGGAGCAAGGAGTTCGGATCTATTTATAAAGTAAGTTTTGGGCCGATGGGGAATGCTGTCGTATTTAGTGGTGTTAATGAGCTTGCGGCTGCCTTCGAGCCTGAGTCAGAAAATGACAATACATTCAGTGATAGATGGAGACCTCCTGTACTGGAAAAGATCGGATACGCAGGTAAGGAATTTTGAAGTTATGGGGAAAGAGTTTTATATTGTAAGAGAATAACTTTAACAAAAGTCTCTTTACGGCTGCTAGGTAGTCACAGACTACGCCCATACGCAATTCAGCACAATGACGCTGCAAGGTTATGGGTTATTCTCCTACCTTTATCTTTACCTTTAAAAAATAAATTATGTCAGTTGCTTTGTCCGTGGGGAACAGCCAGGGTAAAATTTTAGGGGTCAAGCCTTGCGAGTGCATTAGCTAGGGCTAGGCTGGGGCATGAACCTCTGATGAAGGCCTACTATTACTAGGTGTCGTAAAAGCAGGCATGTTGTTCTCCACCTACTGCAAGCATTTCCTTGGACGTGAAAAAGCTTAGTCCTATTTATCCTATTATCGCTTTATATTATTCTTTTAATACCAATATTGTTGCTTCTAGACTTGCCACAAGTCCCTTTAATATTATTATTTTTTCTCATTCTGGACAGCGCCACCAACGCAAGCAAGTTATATATTTTTTAAAAGTACAATGTCAGGGTCCCTCGTGCCTGGTGGCCCTGGCGCTCGTTCCCCTCCCCTTGTCAGCGCCCGAACATTAGCTAGGCGTCCACGGGTCGAAGCGTCGGAAGCCAAGAGGTATTTGTGGGTCATACATTATAATAAGGAAATGGTATTCATAGCACATACTATTTTGACTCCAATTAATGTGGTTTTGTAAATTCATGATTTACACCCAATGTTTAGGAAGCATCTCATGGGAAAACTGGTTAGAGGGTGCGAAACAGAGGAAGCATCTCATGAAAGAAGTTTTCAGAAGCATGGACATCGAAGGACTGCTGAAGAAAGAGGTGGATGCAGTCTGCGACGTGCTTAGTAACAAGGAACAAGTCGACGTGTGTGAACTCCTGAATCAAGCTAACAACAACATCCTTCTGTCGCTCACTCTCAACCGAGGAGATCGTTATGAGTACAACGATGATGAATTCAAAATACTATCAGAGGTCATTACGTCAAATCACAACCGACCAGTCATAGCAAGCCCCATGAATTACGTCCAGTGTCTCTGGCACACGCCTCTATACAATACAATGCGCAGAAATTATAAATGTTTGAAAAGTACATTACAACCGTACATCGACTCACATCGTGCTGACTTCGACAGTGAAAATATCCGTGATCTCATAGATGGCTATCTGGGAGGAATTGAAGAAACATCGTTTGATGTGCAAGAGGCTATCGACCACATTAAATTTCTTTTTCCACCTGCATGTTCGCTGAGGGTTGCAATGCAGTGGGTTATACTGTTCGTAACACGTAATGACGACGTTCAAAAAAAGGTAGGAAACTGCCACTTTTATCTCGATTGACCAAACATTACAAAATTCACCCCTAAGCCCCCGTTTAGTTATGTGCATCAATCGAATGTAAATACATGGTTATGTACATTTGTTATAAGATCCAAGAAGAGATTGACCAAGTTTTGACCGATGCTGATGAGGTGAATGATGAAGTTGTGACTAATAAGATGCCATATATCAACGCAGTGATCAAGGTACGTAAATTCGGCCGATCATCACCATCATTATCTGCATCCTATTCATCATATTACTACCAACCACTTCATTACTGCCAACCACCAACTACCAGTCTTGTACAGTATCTGTATTCTTTTGTTGAACCTTTCGGGAGTTTCAAAAATAACTACTGACCAATAAGGACGTGTTATTCAATAGCCGGGTTTAGGAATATGTATGTCCACACTCGAGTATATGTTACGCTTGCAGCCTGTCGTGTTGTGGGAACTTAAACAGAACATTATCCAATGGGTGGGGTTGAGCGAAACTGTAATTACTATGACAACCTTATCGGGATTATATTGAAATGCCTGTATCAAGTAGTAGACATACGCTCCTACTGGGGTTCTATTTTTTCCTTGCAGGAATCTCTACGACTAGCCACTCCAGTAGTTCAACTAATTCCACATTGTGCAATCAAGGATACGAACTTCAAGGGCTATGAAATCAAGAAAGATACCATTATTATTCCAAATCTTTGGGGACCAAATCATGATCCAGAAAACTGGGTGGATCCATTTGTTTTTAAACCCGATCGATGGTTGAACGTGGATAACTTACCACCAGGTTTTATGCCGTTTGGGTCAGGTAAGTGTAACCTATATAAATTACTGGCCTATATGTAATATATGTATGAAATGAATTGCCTTCAGTCGGATTCAAACTTCCAACGAAAGCCTCAAGGGGTCTGCATAGACAGCAGATAATTCCGGGTTTGAATTTCGGTTGGGACAATGTTTTTCGCACTCGCCGATTCCTGCTCTTTACCGTTATATAT
>NW_022727190.1:707817-711112 GCF_011630105.1 Anneissia japonica
CATTCATTTATCGGTCATAAAAAGAGCGCTTTGAAGATAAACCAGGCTTTACGTATCACAACGGCCTAAAATTTTGATCAATAAAAAGCAAGGGTTCACATGCCCTGTGTTTGTTAGGTCAAAGATATGTTCCTGGCACATAATAGTATATTGTGTTACTGAAAATTACGAGAGTCATGCTTAATGGTGCTTATATTCTCTAGGATTGAGGAAGTGTGACGGATACTTGATGTCTATGACAGCTCTGCGCATACTCACTGCCACCGTTTTCAAGAGGTTTCATCTTAAGGGTGTCGAGGGGGAGAAACTGCCGTCACTGGAAGATAGCTTCATGCTTGTTGGTTGTAATCATCCGAACCACTTCAACGTCATTGCCACAAATAGACATTAAACATTTCATGTTCTCACTTGCTTAGTTTAATTTTTGTAATTTTTAAATATACTTTACGCGGATAGAGCGTACACTTTATAACGGTGTAAGATCGTATTATTGTATTCACGTATATTTCTAAGAGTTATAACATCACCTTTAACTTTCTGGTAAACGGAAGCAATGGGGCACATTATTGTGGAAGTAACATCCGGCATATTATGCCTTTTAACGATGCAAATACGGAACTGAACATCTTTAGAAAGAAAAACTTACACCCCCGGTCCGTCGATGAACCTGGAGTTGGATCCACGGACCTGGTTTGTGACTTAGTAGGAAATTGTCAATGTTAACTAATGTTTTTCATTTTATTCATAAGATTAATTGGTTTATAGGAAGATATTGTATTATTATATAGGCCTAGGCCTACTGAACCATTGAATTATACGTAAAACTAACCCTAAGCGGATTAAGAATAAAGTCCACAAATGAGAATATAGGGATTGGACAAGATGGAAGCTTTCTTTCGCTTTTGTTTTATCGCAAGGCATGCATTCGAACAGATTGGGTGGAAATTGTTTAACTATCAGTGTCCGTGGTGGATTAAATGGTAGGATTTTGACAGAAATTCGAAACGTAATTATTAAAATAATCTGCTATTTGACTGAATGCATAGGCCTATTATAAAATTTGATCTGCAGTTTTAGTGATCATCAAGCCGCCACATTTAGCCTTTATATGTACGTGGTTACTATACCGTATTATTGTCGTGTAATAAGGCGACCCTGAGTTTGAGAATATTTTTGGACGAATCCCCCCCCCCCCCCTTACTCCCGTTTCACCGTCGAAAGTTCTTACTTTTTGCTGTTCTTTTTGGTCTTGATACTGCATCTAGTTGGCTAAAATTAAGCCAAATGTCGGGCTAATCTTTCAAATAATACCATTTTATGGACATTTTCATTTCATCAAAATCTTATTTTTCCCATTCAAAATTGCGTTCGTACTAAAGCCGAACTCACGCCTTCAGACGGTCGTCGAATATGATTTTAATCTTTAACTTTGTATTACTTTCGGCTCCACACTGTATACCCTATTTTTACGTGTAATTCTTCATTGGAGGCTATTTTCATTATCTTAGACCAAGGTTAGTAAACATTTTATGACCTTATGCCACCCGCTTTTCCAGGTCATTAAAAACAACCATGACCTATCATTAGCCGATAAATAGATAGTAGAATTGTATGCAATTTAGGTTGCGTGTATTGTAAATGTATGTATTGAACACGATTAATGTACTCTTAAGTTATTATATTAACAATAACATTTCTCTTGAAAGATCATGCACCATTTGAGCCATTTGCTCAATTAGGAAAATGTGTCCGTGCAAAAAAAAAAAAAAAAAAAAAAAAAAAATCTCAATTTGGAGGAGACAAATTCACAAATAAAACATTTAACATGTTGTTAATAAGTCAATATTTCTTCCTGCCAAACGCTACGTACCGAACAACCAGTCGCCTATTTTTTTTATGTTACATTCAGTCCCGGAGTTATATATCACTCCGTCCCATTCTCGAATTGGCGACTTACGAAAAGTCAAATTACCGTTTGTGCTGATGATCTAGAGTGTGCAATGACTACCAAACGTAGTAACAGCTTCAGCTTTTTTTGTGGTTTGGAAATCGTTATTTTAAATTGTGTATCTAAATGATGTTGACTGACTCAATATTAATAATATTAATATTAGTAACCTGGAAAAACCCGTGGTAAAGGAATGTGCGCTTTAATTATAAATACTGTACTCGGTAACAAATAACAAACAAATGCGACATATAAGCATGGACCTATTAATACTCTTATTAATAGGTCCATGATATAAGCATATAGACCTACAAGCTCCATGTTATAACCAAGTTACATGCAAAACTTTCCTTAATTCCCAATTGTGTATTTGTTTATTAGATAATACGACACGAAAAATATGAATTGCACTCGAATATTGAAAAGTGTGTGAACTCTCACCGCCGAATTAATGATAGGTACAAATCATTAGTTAAAGTTACAATCGATTTTTTCTGCAATTATTGTTAAACTTCAATTTGGTGTAGATTTTATCTTGTCGGATTACAATATAGTGAGTATTTGATTGAAAGTTCATTTGATTGATTGAAGGTCAAACAATGCAAAAGTAAATCTGTTTCAAGGTGATGATTGTATAAGATCAGACAACACAGTTTGAAACCATTTTTTCAGTTTTAAATTAAGCAGTTTGTATTGTCCTTACGGCAATTTTTATTGTCCTTACTGAGTGAGGGTGGGATTGTTCGTACGCCAATGTTTGTCTATTTTGGCCCTAATGGCCGCCCATATATACCATGAAGAACAAATCTGAACAGACTGAAAGTTGACAGCCTGACGTATGACATTGATGACATATTACTTCTGCAAATTCCAGCTGTTGACGGAAGCGTGACTGAAAATCTAAATACAGACAATTGTGAAATCGGCCAGCATTCAGAGTACTGCTATATCCACTTGGTTATTGTTAATATTGGCCTATTTAGTATGGCTACTCGTAGAAAAGGTGGCAGTGGAGATAGAGATACATATACGAAAATAGAAGATCCAACGGAAAACAAAAAGCTACTAGGTCCAGAACAAAGTTATTTGTTTGGAAATCTGTTACAAATCGATGATAAATCCCATTTGTCTTGGACTAAATGGAGCGAGGAACTTGGAGCTGTTTATGAAATCAGTTTGGGACCGATGGGGAAAGCTATCGTACTTAGCGGAGCTGACGAGATTGCAGCTGCATATGGACCTGGTTCAGAAAACGACATTAAATTCAGTGACAGGTGGAGACCACCGATACTCGAAAAGATTGGATACGCAGGTGAGTGGTCTGAAGTGCTTGTGAAGTGGTGCATA
>NW_022727190.1:711190-734816 GCF_011630105.1 Anneissia japonica
ATTTTACTATATAAAAGTGTCATTTCCGGTCATCTAGAGCTAGATTTCATAAAATTTTCGCACCTCAGGCCCAACATAGTGGGCCCGAGGCGGATGTGGGCTGACGTAATGTCCCCCCTTACCTTTCGAAACATGTCTGCGGCCTTGTCAAAACAAAACCACACCCCCCTTCCCCCCGCGCCGCTTGGTGTTTCGCAAATCGCATTATCCACCCCCCATTGCTAAATCCTAGATCCGCCACTGCAAACCATGTCAAAGCAAACAAGGGCTTGAAAAGTCCTTGATTCAAAGATGTCATTAATCAGGAATGTAAGGTTACCACAATGCTCTCCTTCCCGAGAATTTATGATTCAACTGCTTTGATCCGCACCCCTAGATGTTCCACCTACATAGCATTGTTATCCAAGATTTTAAAGAAAACCTTGTGAAAATATACAGTAGTGGACCAACGTCAGGTGTTTGGTTTTAAATTCAGGGGCGGATTTTTGGGAGGTTAAAAAAAAAAGAAAAAAAAAAAGAAAAAAAGAAAGAAAAATAAAAAAATAATAGCCTCATAATGTTATTTTCGGGCGGCTATAACACAAAAAGTTCGCGGGGCATTTAAAAGTTCGCGGGGGCAGTCCCTGGACCACTAGGGCAGTGTTGTCTTCATCGGCCCAACTTCTGCCCCCCTCCTGACTGACTTACCTACAAAATCCAGCTAAGATAGGTTTATGATTACTATAATTGATTCGGGATGCGACTTTGATATAGAGTACCGTATAAATATAATACAGTATTCTATTGGGCTTAACTGCATAATCCTATATATATTCAAACTTTATTTCAAAAAACATATACAGTATAACAATATACATTTTCTGGTAAAGTCTTGCGACTAGTTACTACACGCTGCGATATCAATTCATACATGTTTGAAACAATTTCGCCCATGAATCTTTACCTATGCAGTCAGTTATTGCTGTTTTTATTATTAATATAATTACTATTCGTATTGTGGATTATTATCATTATCTGTACGGTATTGTTTTTTATTAGCTTTATTATTATCATTACTTTTCACTTTACGACGTTTTAGGAAGCATCACATGGGAAGACTGGTTAGAGGGAGCTAAACAGAGAAAACATCTTTTACATGAAGTTTTCAAAAGCATGGACATGGAAGGACTTTTTAAGAATGAGGTAGATGCAGTCTGCGAAGTGTTGAGTAACAAGGAACTAGTCGACGTGTGTGAACTACTGAATCAAGCTAACAACAACATCCTTCTGTCGATTACACTCAACCGAGGAGATCGTTATGAGTATACAGACGACGAATTCAAAACGTTATCAGAAGTCATTTTGGCAAATAATGACCGCTCTCTGATAGGAAGCCCCGTAAATTTGATGCACTGTCTCTGGCACACTCCTTTCTACAATTCAACACGCCGAGATCTTGAAAAGTTGAAGACGACAATACAACCGTATATTGACTCACATCGTGCTGACTTCGACAGAGAGAACATCCGTGACCTCATAGATGGCTATCTAGGAGGGATTGGAGAAACATCGTTTGATGTGCAAGAAGTTATAATCAATATCTCTAGTCTCTTTCCATCCGCATGCTCTTTGCGAGCTACAATGCAGTATATTATTCTGTTTGTAATAAGCGACGATGATGTTCAAAAGAAGGTAGGGATTTCCTCTTTTGTCCGTAATGACCAAACTTTTTCAGAGGTATTGTTGAGATAAGTATTATTTGCGGTAAGAAATAAAAATAAACACAACAGATGGGCATTAGGGGTGAACTTTTGCCAACCTGACGTGTATATCGTACTGAATACTTGGTTAAGTCACAGCACCTATATATACGTATACCGTAGGTCTCTGGTTTGCTTGGAAATTATTACAATCCTAGTGAGTTGTGCGATGCCAACATCTTTTTCAAAAGATGCCTGTAATGGGCATTATTCACATAAAAACATATACGCCCGTTTTCTCGAAAGCGGACTAACTTTAGTCCTGGACTAACTTAGTCCACTTTCGAGAATACGGGCCTTTGTGAGTTTGATTTCCACTTAAAATTACTGGTTTTCCTCATTACTTTTGCTGTAATCTTTTATGATTTTGATATTTTGTAGTCCAAAGCTTAAACCCTCCTCAAATGTTAAATGTAAAATTTCTTCAACTGAATTTTGATTATTTTTCTTATTGTTTTTAATACAGAGAACATTTTCATCTGAGCTAATCTCTATATCGCTACTAAAAATGAATATACTGCAATGAATGCTTGAGGATTTTAATACGTGAATATTTTTATTAGATTCAAGAAGAGATTGATCGAGTTTTGAATGATGCTACTGAAGAGTACGATGAAGTTTTAGCTGATAAGATACCATACATCAACGCAGTGATCAAGGTGAGATCACTAATTGGTAACATCATTATTCTTATCATTATCATCCTCATCATTATCATCATCAATATCGTCATCATCATTTATTAGTCACCATCATCGTCTTCATCCTTAGACCCATCATCATTATCTTCGTTGTCGTCACTATCATCATCATCGTCATCGTCGTCGTCATCGTCATAAATATTACCATGATTAACATTATCATTATCATCATCATTATCATCATCATTATCATCATCATCATCATCATCATCTTTATCTTTCTTTAGACAGGAGCAAAAATTGGCAATTATCCTACATTTTCATCCTTGTTTGGTCGTCTTGTTCAACAATTTCATTTTGCATTCAGGAATCTCTGCGATTGGCTAGTCCAGTTGGTCAGCTGCTTCCGCATTGTCCAATCAAAGATACAAAGTTTGAGGGTTACGAATTCAAAAAAGATACACCTATTTTTACAAACCTTTGGGGACCAAATCACGATCCTGAAAACTGGCCGGATCCGTATGTGTTTAAACCTGATCGCTGGTTGGACACTGACGACCTGCCAACATTTGTGCCGCTTGGATCAGGTAAGTTTCGAATGTATATGTATATATGTATATATATATATATATATATATATATATAATCATAAATCACTGTCACATTTTGTGATTGTACGGTCTCTTGATCTCTTGAAACCTGCTCCTTTGTTCGCACCACATAGGTAGAGGTCTGGGATTGCGCCAGAGCAGAGGTGGATGTTGACTTTTAAGAGACCGTGCACTGCTTGCCACCACACCTTATTACTACTATATTTATTATCATTTTTATTTTAAATCTGTTTTAGTTGTTGTTAAGCACATTGAGGCAGTTTCTGGCAATATGCGCTATACAAATAGCAATTTATTATATATATAATATATATATATATATATATATATATATCAACACTGTATTTACCTTTTATTGATGATTTATATATATATACAAATGTATATATATATGTATATGTATTTATATGTATGTATACGTATATATATGTATATATATATACATATATATATACATATATATACATATATATTAGCATACAGATGGTGTCTATTGAGCATAAATCAAAATTCGCTTCACAAAGAATGAAAAACACATATCTTAATCAAATGCTACTGTCCCATTGAAGAGATCAAACTGTGCACACAACTGTCTTTTCTTTCTTGTTTTTACATGTATTATTCGTACTTTGGTATGTGCATTTGTTCGTCCTTCTGTTCAATGGCGTATCTAGGAATATTGAAATGGGTGGGGAGGGGGTTGGTGAGCAGTGGCGTCGAGAGGGGGTCAGGGGGTCGCTGCCCCGGGGCCCGGGTCTACTGGGGGCCCGGTCCAAGATAAAAAATTTTCGGGGTAAGAACAAAATCTCCATAGGGCCCGAGCCCAAGCCAGGATGAAAACTTTTGTTCTCAGATTTAGGAGGAGACTCAATTTGGGGAGCGGCCGAGTGTGGGTACCATGTGAAGGGACCCCATGTGAGGTGTTGCCCCGGGGCCCTTACTGGCTCTCGACGCCACTGTTGGTGAGGTGCGAATGTTAAGTGGGGGGGGGGGGACTCGATAGTTAACTGGTGGGCGCAAGCTTTTTTTCGGGCAGGTACACATCTCCCCTCCCCGTATATACTGCTTCTGTCTACTCAGAAAAAGTTCATCCAAATAATTATAATGTTCTTTTCTATAAATCTTTATTATAATACATTGAATATTTAATAATAATAAGCGTATAATACTTGCATTTTGTAGGACTATTACATATTGTTATTTTGTAGGATTAAGACAGTGTGGTGGATACCCAGTGGCTTTTAAAGCACTTCGCATACTCACGTTTACTGTTTTCAAGAGATTTCATCTGAAAAGTGTCGAAGGGGAGAAGCTACCAACACTGGAAGATAGCTTTATGTTAGCTGGTACTACCCATCCAAACCACTTCAATGTCACTGCAACACACAGAGTGTCTTAGGCCTGCCGATAGAATTTCTATGTTACCATCTCGCCCTGTTTCGTCGGCTCGTGTAGCTTCAACGGTACACTTGATAATCCCCAAAACCAAACTGGAATCCACTACCTGAATTGTGACCTAGTAGGCTGATGATGGATTTAGAGTCTGGATACGTTCCTGACGACACAATCTAGGCTTATATGGAACTAAACTAACTATATGTTTTTACTATATTATTAGATGGAATCTTCGCGAAATTTGTAATTAACATTTATTATGTTTTTCTAGTTGTATTATTATTTATTATTTCTGTTATTCTGCTTATTCTAATATTTAAATTTAATTATACAATAGCTTTTTTTCCAAATTAACTGTAGGCCTACTCCATGATATATTGGGTCATAATACTTAGTCAGGACCCTATCGACGCAAAATATTGTTTCAATTTACAGTAATATTTTACTTGTGGTAAATTGAATACCGTACTGTATATGTTTACTATTTTAATTATAGACTAATACTTTTTGTTAGAGAAATGAAATATAATTTCTTTTTACTAAACTTTGAGAATTTAGATAAAGCAAAACGATGTATATAAACAGGATAAATCTGGGTAAATGAGCTCTCTGAACATATTTAATTTTATTTTGCTTGCGCATTGCGATAACTTTAAGTTTACATGCAAAGAGCATGGATTTGCGGGAGATAGGTTAATTTCTGGGAAATCATTGCTTGTCTGCTTGCGGGAAGGCCGTCCCGATATCCGGGAAACTCGGGACCCCTGTTACAACAACATGTTGCAGTATCAAGTCATGTATCACTACGTTATGTAAATGAGGTAAATGTGAATGTAGGAAGTAAGCCATTACTTGCAAGTTCATTGTGCTGAGTTTGAGGGGCGTGGATTTTGCTCACTGTTGCAGCAGTATGTATGAGGCGCCAGCGTAATGAACCAGCATCAGGGTAGACGGTACTCGAGCCACATATGTAAAATGGACCGCCGGCGTTTAGGCATTTTCCAAGAAGACATTTTCCAATAACTAGTTTAAGGCTGTAAAAATGGCGCCCCTGCAATGTCATGAATTCAATCGACTATCATAATTATTATTGTTATTATCAAAACTACTGTCCAATTAGTATACATACAGATACAGGTACAGATATTTTTTTATTGTCATTTGTCAGAGAGAAATTGTTATGCTCATGTTAAACCTGTTAAATTAGATAAGTTAAAAGTACAAGAAAACAACGAAAATCAATGAACTATGTACCGGTATCCTGGGGGGGGGGAGTCGGTCATATTCAAGGGTCGCAGTCTGTATACCACACTATTAACAATTTATAGGGTGTTATAGAGGGCCCTAGCAGATTCCTAGAAACAGCAATAATGTTAAATTGACAGTTGAGAACATCTGGAATTGTGATTGTTTACAAAATATAATATAACTTTTGCTTATGAACTATAAAATAACAAATCCAGTTTATTTTATACTTTTTAATTGTATCGAGTGAAGATAAAATAGATGTACAGGTATTTGAATTTGAGTATAGGCCATATAATATCTCGTGGACATTTGGCTTACGGCTTTTTTATTACTTTTCTGTGCGTCTGAATGTCAAGTGGTTCTTAGGTGATTAGCTTGAAATATTCATTTTGGTGCACTGTAAAACCAGGACGCAATCTTGTCCCCGCTTATGGTGACACGTTTAAAAGATAAAGCCAGATTTCCATAAAATCGCTACACTGTCGCTTCAATGTTTTCAGTGTAATCGTTGTATTGTATTGCGTGCGGTGCCCGACGCAATCGGGAAAGCTCCTAGATTCTGATTCTACCAACCAATCAGCACCGAATAAAGCTGCCGGCCATATCGTGTAGCGATTGTATGAAAACTCAGCCAAAAATAGTTAAGTATACAGTATTTATATTATGTGCTGAGGATCTTGGCGTGTATAGTTTAAGAAAAATGCTTAGGTATTTCATATCACTGGTCTATGGTATGATTAATAATGCCAAAGCTCATTTCATGCTAGGCACGCACTGTCGCTATGCCTAAAACACGTTAGCTTTTGCTACGCCTAAACACGTTCATCTTTTCAACTTACTGTATCACCAAAAGTGGGACAAGATTGTGTGTGTACCTTCGTGTTTAACCATTCAAATGGGTGTCTAGAAAACTAAGATCTAGAAAATTAAGACCTAAGATATCTTAGTTTTCTAAAACTAAGATCTAGAAAACTAAGATTTGTACAGTCATTGTTCAGGAAACAATCATTAATGCTAGATAAATATATGAGGAAAGCAAATAAATAAATAATGACTATCTAGGAAGCTTTAACAATCTAATGAATTAATCCAACCTGTAGAATTTCCATTAATTCAAATAAAACTATGCCAAATGGTCTGTACAGTAAAATCAAGGATAGATTACAGTACTTCCAAATTCCTTAGAAAATATGAATCCCACTTCAGAGATAATGGTACAACCTTATTTTACTGGTTTAAAATCAAAATAACTCATGATATAATGGTACAACCCATCATTAAAAATCTTAGTTTTTCTAGGTCTAGGAAAGTAAGATTTATCTTAGTTTTCTAGATCTAGAAAACTAAGATATCTTAGGTCTTAGTTCTCTAGATAGTTTTCTAGACACCCCATTCAAAGTACGGTTTCTGTCTTTTGTGGTGTAAAATTGATGATGTTTAATTTTCATGGCCTTGGTGTCCTTTCTAGCATTGAGGATTTGTTTACTGCTAACATATTTATAATAATAAACGTTGCTAAATTCACGCAAATTCTTGTACCATGCACGATTACAGTATTCATGTGAATGTTAGTCCTTCGTGGGCGTAATCAATGCCGATGTTATTTTGATTACATCGCTACAAACCCATGACCTAAGACATGCGTGAACGTAAATAGCAATAGTAGTAGTATTTCATTTCTGATGATGGACTTATTGACCTATACAAATAAATAGCATGGCTACTTGGAGTAAAGAAGAAGAAGCAGTACACCGGGTACAAACTTACACTAACTTTAATAAAATGTACAAAATATGTCTTCTTAGGCCTGCTTTTGTAGTACAATACGCAGGCCGTCTATGATGGGCGATCCAATAACTTTCTTTTATGCTCAAGGGTAAGTTCAAGGTGAAAAATCATCGAATTTCCGTGAATTACTTTACCTTGCCTTTGAACTTTTCTTTCCAGGGGTGAATACATAAACATATCATATAAGAATGATAATAAATTTAGATTGCCTCGGCCTTCAAAGTATGTGTAGGCAACTCCCTGGTGTAGGCTAGGGAGAGGAGAGCTTGGCCCAGGCTAGAATTGTAGTATAATAGCCCATTTTTCCCCCCTGTTTACTGTATTTTAATGTCAGTTTGCTTATAATTTATTACACACATAAACCACAGAGGTATTACAGCAAGCTTCACCACCCCACAAACAGAAAAATCCAAAGAATATAGCTATCTATATTTTTTGGTGAATCCACCGATATCCAACCTTCGCCCAAGCTGCAGCGAATTAAGTTCAGTGAAGCGAGATTGCACATGCACTAGTAATGCCCACAGACACTAATGAATAATTCATGAATTTTTGCTCAACTTACCTACGATAAAGAATTGCATCCGGTTCGGTACCGTATCAGAAAATATTGGTCTGCTGCCCCCTACAGTTATACTGACTTTGCTTTGGTTTTGAGGTCTATACATAGGCCAGGAGCCTATGTTTATGTGTATGTGTATATAAATATACTGTATAAAATATGTATATAATGTACGTATACATATAGGTAATATACTTTGTTAAAGGGCTATGGCTATCAGTGGCATACCGGAGAAAACATTAGGCCTATTAGGTATTTGTTCCATAAGGCATGCGAGCGAAGCGAGAATTTAGGCTTGGGACCAGGGGGCAGCCAAGGGCCAGCTACGGATATTTGCCGAATTTTTGTGTTTTTTATTATTTGACTTCATAATAATTGTTGTTGTTGAAGGTTGGCTTATCCACGATAAACTAACTGGCCTAGGCTAAACTACAGCAGGCTACAGTCCTCGACTTGTCTTTGTTTTGGATTACATCGTCATTGCTCTAAAATTATTTTTGAAATTTTTAAGGTATTAGACTAATACCTGAATATCTTTCCGTAATCATGCTTGTAATAACATTCTCCTCCCAATGAAGATCTTTGTTGTTCTTGTAAGGAAAGAACCCCATTGGAAATAAGTCATTCCTTCACTTTATAAGTCATCCTTGGCTTTGATGTTGTTTTTTTCTCTCTGTCGATTGTCGATGTTTCTTTTATGACTGAATTTTATTGTTAATGTTTTAATATGTAATGACCTGATTTTTTGTTTTTTGATCTTGGACGCTTTTTTGAAATGATTTTAATGAATTTTTATTGTGTGTGTTTGTTGTTATAAAGCCGAATAAATCAAATCAAATCAAAATACGCCACTGATATATAAATCAGTGGCACATACCTATATTTATCTAATATAATTATGATGCATCATCGAAGTTCTAAGTGCTTGTTTGGTGAACATATAAAACGAGGTCTAGAAAAAGATAATAGGCGGTAGGATATAGGCCTAATACAATTTATTATACGAATACGCCTACTGTCTTCAGCGTAATGCCTATTACATATACCCTGTCTCTTATACACATCTAGATGTGTATAAGAGACAGATATATATGTGTGTATATGTATATATATATATAAATCAATAGGTAGACGCAGACAAAATAAACTGCTACGATACTTTGACTTGTAGGAGACATAGAAATATTTTATTTGCGAAATTTTCGGCAACTCCTGCTACCTTCTTCAGCGCTTGAGTATCTATATATAGATGAGGACGACAGACCATGCCGTGTTGCAAGCTGTAATAATAACAATTGCCCGATGTTCTTTTTGAAATAGACAATTTATCGATTTCCTGATGTTTAGGTTACTAAGTGTTAGATGCTTAAACCTATTAACATCCTAAAGTGTTTATAAATCCCTATGTTGTTTTCTCCTTTGGATCACTAATCTGAACTTGAGTCGGCAGTCGTGAAAGACGTGTTGTGTTCTGATTCGCAATCCAATTACTTTGAGTATATCAATACAAGATTGACAAGCCGGTGTTTTGTCACCTCAGGTGTCCGCGAATTGCAATGATCCCAGCACCAATTGACTGCTGTGGGATTCGTTTACCGATTGAAAGGAAGTGATCTAACCGATCCAATAAACTCAGGCATCAACGAATCAGTTGTACTAAACTATTACTGTAGCTATCAATTTAATTACATGTTTAAAGTTGGGTTGATCTTGGTACCAATTCACTAATCACTTGGTCAATAGCAGAAGAATAGGATTGTGCAAACATTAATTACATAGCAATGTTTGATCGAATTCGGTTAGATCAGGCATGTTCACACCTTTTCAAAAGGTACTTGCTCAGGTGTGAGGATACAACTGAATAAAGGAAGCAATACCGTGTCGATTGCTAAGTGTCAACATTAGGGTCAACATTTAATTTAGCGGGTAAGTTTAATCGTGTCGCTGCATTAAACACAGTAATTACCTATATTAAGTAGATCCACTACGAATGGGAAATGAATCCACACCGATTGTTAGTAACTTGTCAACACTATAAACAATACTGGTGGTCTCTTTGTATGAAAAATTAGATCGTGCTAAAAGTTTGTTTTACTAATTTGCACATACATACATTCGTATTCCGAAAAAAAATAACACGATGACACATTTTGTCAAGTGGGGTAATAATGTTGATGGATACAGAATATACTTTGAAAAACAATCAATACAGTTTCCATGGTCCAATGTAAACCTTTAGTTTTATAGGACCCTGGAATATTGTGACTGTGGCCGATGATATCTCACGGTAATTCTGCCTCTTGGCAAGCACTTGGCCACCGTTGTTTTTTACCCACAGGTAGTAAAATGCATTCAAAAGTTGTTTGTCGACAAACAGCGACCAAAATGCTAAACAAATCGTAACATAGTAGTATAAGAGTAAAAAGCGCAACGTGCTACCACTGAAGACGTGCTGAGTACTAACAACTTCGACATTTTTCAAGAGGAATCTTCAAGATGATTCTTCAGCATTCTCACGGAGGAAGTATCCAACACACATGATAGCCATAAAGCATGTATTTTTAGTGATTATAGTATATAGAATATAATATTGCACTATATTCCTGTGCTACTAGACAAGGACTCTAGTAGCCCTTTTTGGTCAAAACGGGCGTGGCGAAAAAAGAACTTTAAATAGGCCGCAGATTTAGGCATACACAAATAAAATTAAATCATGTCACTAAAATTTATAATATATAGGCCTATATATATATATATATATATCATCAAAGAAAGTAAATACAGTATCTTTGATAATTTATATATAATTTAACTGTGTTAACGGCTATCTTGATTTATATTATATATATATATATATATATATATATATATATATTTATATATTTATATATATATGTGTGTGTGTGTACATACATACAAATAGATTAATAATAAACAGTGCTCAGATAGGAACACAATGTTATATATTCGTATCAAGCATAGCCCTTCAACAACAAGTTCATTTTTAATTTAGCACTGATTATTGAGCACTTATTTATATTGTGTTTACAGTGCTCTATGCAGCAAACCTTATTTGAATATTATATAGGGCCTATATATATATATATATATATATATATATACATAAATATATAGGGCCTATAGGCCTATATATATGTGTGTGTGTGTGTATTATAGTAAAACATTAATAAGGATAATTATAATTAATGAATATTACATAGGCTAATATAAAACAAGTGTATTTTGCTGTTAAAATTCAGGTTTATTTATGGTGAAAAAGTATAGCCTATCGAAAAAACACAATTGCGATAAAAACGTTATTATTTTCCCTCTATTAAATCATAATCAATGGTTCGGTATCACAACTTTTATGATGATCGTCAATGAAATATTGTAGTTTGTAGAGACATACCGCAGATATGACGGGTTGATGACACCATATAATGGTCTATTACGTCACAGGTGAGACTGACTTCATCATAGGTCAAAATACCAAAAACAACCTCATAAAATAGCACTGACCATTGATGTCTGTTTCTCCAATACATGCACTGTTACATCCTGGCTCCAGTTTACATTTCAGCCTGCTTGTTTTCTACTTTCTATTCAGATCAAAAGATCCCTCAACAATGACCTCCACCTCAATTCGGAAATGGTAACTTTTCGATATATTGTCCCGAACAATACAGTCAAATTAATTATTTCCTTGACAACGACAGACACAAAGTAGAAATTCATTAAAGGTAACGAGCTAATCTCTTACACTTTTACACTATTGTCGGCGGCCTTTCATTATGAAGCCGACAAAGTGACCAAGTCCAAGTAGGCCTACTTTGTTTTGGAAAAGAGGTACTGTATTCCTTTCCTATAATGGTCTGTTTACTCCAGGCAACAGCGTTTGGTAAAAATCAAACAGAAAAACTAAAAACAAACGTCGTATTGTGTGACAGACGTATTTTGTGAAGCTTAGTATAGAATTGGTTAAAACTTTGTTTTTGTTCTGGCATAGATATATTAAAGATGACCGCTGTGACAATAACCTTTTTAGTGTTTCTATTTTTTTAATCGTTTCTGAAAAACGAGTGGTTCAAAACATGAATGTTGAACTGTGTTTTTAATGGAAGTTACTTTAGTTTTAGGATCTACATCAAAAGAGGAATTACTCTAGTGAGGCAGTGTCTCATGAAATGGCGTGACTTTGAATGTCTTCTCAAGAATGTGGTGTGGTGGTTAAGATGGGCGGTTTCTAAATCGAAATCCTATTTATTCGTATCCTACAAAATACCAGGATGCTTAGTTAGTTCAAAACAGGTTCACTTCTTCTCCTCACGCTAGACTAAAACTTTTTGCTGAGAGCATCATGGTTCCAGTCAATAATTATAGCAAGTTATTGTAGTCCATAACTGTACATATCGAATTTGTGTTAATGTGAGACAGTTTTAATCCTTTTAAGGCTGCACTTTCGGAACCAATAAAACTGTCCCTAATAGAGGCTAAACCGAATAAAATTGGGAATTAAAATACAACATCATTCACAGTAAATACACAAATAGGTTTATTGCATCATGACACTAATTTATTCATCTATTTTCAGTTATGCCTTAAGGTTGACTGCCAAAGAGGCGATTCATATATTCATTGATGTTTTATGCAGCTAGAATTTTAATTCAGTTGCTTCTTGAGTTTATAAATATTAAATATAAATAAATACAACTCTATATATTATGCTTTATATGACAATCGGTCTATTTGAATATTTACTATTCTGTTATGTATCATTAGTGGTTAAGTGTGTTGTGTAATGAATTTTTATGCTCAATAAATATGTAAAACAAAACAATCCTTCAGAATTTGTAAACACCATTCGGTTTATTCTCATTTACATATTTTTACAGAGAAACAAATAACATAAACGTAAATATACATCAGTTTTTTTTTTCCAAAATATAAAGATAGTTCCGTCTTCAAATCGTAAATTACATACTGGAACTCTGTAAGTGCAATTTCACTCTTTCGTGAATGAAATTCAATTATGAGTGATTTTTATTATTAATATAGTGAAAAATTCGTCAAATACACTCTCAGAATGAAATCACACTCGTTTTCACTCTTTATTTCACTCTTTTGGAGTGAGCCCTGTAATTATTTTTCACTCCTCTTTTTTTCAATTTTTAGGATTTACTTGAAAAATATAGACCCCCCTCCTCACCAATTAATCACACAAAATGACCAATACACACGTCAAGCACGGTTTTTGGTTTATAAAAGCAAAAAAGGTAAACAATAAAATATGACGTAATAAATGATAAACATATTTTACTTTAATCAAACTTTTGCAAAACCTAAGTATCGTATTTTATATAATTCTTCAGCAATTTAGTATTATAAACATATATATATTTGTTACAAACCGTTTGCACCGTAAATTACCTGAGTGTTTGTGAATAGAACACATTGAATTATCAATACCCTGGTCCATAATATAAAATCTAAATTATAATGTAAGTTAACATTGCATAAGGTAATATTTAAATGATGGTTCAATATATATAATTAAGTGACTACCAGTGCACTTCAAAATTATTAAGACCCGCTTGAAGTTCAACTAATATCAACTTGTATAAATGTTCCAAGTTTAATATACAAGAAATAAGTAACTTTTATCACAATCACTGGATCACAATTTCGTAATAAACAACAATATTATAATATTATTTATTATCATGATTATATTGTTTTTATATATTAAACAAAATTAATTAATTTTATTGCATATTTATTCCTCCATAATTAAACTGCGAATAATTTGGATGAAAAGTCGTCGCCGGGTGATACGGTAACTGACCCCGGAGAAAACCCTGAACATCGTTGAAATTATCTTGATGAATAGAGCACTGTGTTACCGGTGATAATGTAGGTGTCGTATCAAACGTTGATGCTGAGAATGTTGTTGGCGTTAACGAAATTGTCGGAGACGATCTACTCATTCGGAAAGCGGACGACACCGGGTCGTTGTTAGAAGGGACGATGGGCGGGACACTCGAATGACTACCGACTGACTGCCAGGTAGGGGGATACTGAGTACATGGTGGTGCTGTTACGGGAGTATGAGTTGGAATGCTAGACCAGTCACTCGCGGGATGTATCGGATGGGATGACTCTGAATAACTGTGCCCTGAAAATGAATGATATGTACAGCCTTACTTACATATTAATATATAGGCCTAGAATTCCTGTATGTTGTTAACGGGTCACTTTAGGACCATTTTCTGTGCAGTGTCATACATGAGAATCCTGTCGAATATCATGTAGGGCCTACTGTGCATATACTGGCAATACACAGACACACACATTCTGCTCAGTAATAATAAATGAAAAAAATTACGTTGTACATACTGTAAGTTATTTAATTAAATATTAGAGCGAGAAGCAGAATTCTTGGCCAATGAAAGTTGAAATTATATAGGCCTATATATATACTGTATTTATCTTAATTATTTGCATATAGCCCTACATTTAACATTCTGCAGCAATTTATTTAAGAATATTCGTGGTAAAAACAATCTTAAACTGTAGTTTGTAGACAGAACACACGATGTTTTTTTTTTTTTATCTCCCGTTATCTTCATGCCGCGGTGGTTAAGGTATTCGCCTGGGACGGATGTTTTTCTCGGAACGGGGGTTCCTATTTTTTCATAAGTCTAATTATATTTAAAATCATAATCGACTCTCAGGATACCCATATTTTATAAAAACATAATAAGCTACCGGTATTTATAAAACGATGAAATAATTATGTTTTATTTATATCAAGCTCAACATACCTGGTGATGAATGTTTGATCTGCCTGCACGTGGGTTTCGGGTACGGTGATGTTCTATGACTTCTTAAACCATTGAATGTGTCGCAGCTTGGGTGCGAAAGCCGCAAAGCTGGTTTAAATGGTGAACCCGAAGCGTACAGAGAGCTTGGTGCCGAGAGAATCCACCCGCTCACTGAAAAAGAAAGAACGGCCAAAATCGTAAAATAAATCCCAAGAAACGCTGCTACATAGATGAAATGCATGGATATGAGATTCATTTGCTGTTATCGAAATATATTTCCTTGTCAAAAACATATTTTATTTTTTATCTATTTATATGTATATTTTTATAAATATTTCTTCTATCTTTTGAACTCTATCTCTAAGATTAATAACAACTAAATATAGGTTTAAAAGTTATCAGATGCAGGCCTACTTACTATGTGAATATGGTAACGGTGGATTTTCTTGGTAGAAATCGTCGCTTCGTTCCTTAATGTCGAGGAAGGCTTTGGCAAATGGATTGTGTTTAATTTTAAGTTGAGTAATCTGAAAGAAAAAAGAGATAATTATAATTCGTAAAACATCAGTTTAATAACTAATTCAATATCAATTATAATAATTTACTATTGATCATCTTTACTAATGCTGATGCATCCAACATTGCTTATGGTTTGGGAAATATATTCAACTATTGTGTATTAGGTCAAAAGCAAGATTCCAACACAATTTGGGTACAATTTAAATGTGTTGTTTGTTGATAAGCAGTAAATAACAACGCAGAAAAGTTAAATGTGCCGCCAAACGAGTCTATAGGCCTAGGCGTAAACCCATCATTTACAGCGTTCCCCATGTTTGGTTAATGAATAGGCCTACTTGAAACATATAGGCCTACAGTTGAAATACTTTACAGCCTGGTAAGGAAAGAAAGGAAATAACACGTTCTCGGCAAGGAAAGAAAAATTACCTCTTCGTTTTGGTAAGCGGTGACGGCAATAAATTCTGTTTCCGGGAAGGATTGAGCTGTCAGTCTTTTTTGCTTCTCGGAACATCCAACTTTTACGACATGGATCCGTGGACGGTACTTACGTAGTGACTGTAACATTATCTATATTTAAAAGAAAGAGACGTCGTTATAATTGTTACTATCAAAACTATATCGATACCCAAACGCTAAACCAAAATTAAAGGCCCAGACAAAAATAATACAAATTTGTGACATAAAACACCAATTCTGAGTTAAAAATTACATTCAGAACATTAGCCTACCTGCCCATCGCTACTGTCTTTATTCGTTAACTTCACTTTAGTGAACGAGACTGTCTTACTCATCCAGTGCGAGCCAAAGTTTGGCGAATCCGGATGAACGTACGAACAACTCGTTGCGATGGTCTCTTGCTTACCGCTTGATACCCATTCGCCATTTAAATACTTCCATCGTGTTCCGTTAGTTGGCTCGAAGTCCACTATTACGGAGTACATGGCCTTTGGGTCTAAACAATTTATTGAGACAGATAGGACTGGGAACATACGCCTTTCAGAAAAAATTGAAAACAATTATTAGTCATATAATACCGTAGCCATAATATATATATTAACAGGTAAATGATAGAAAAAGTGCTCGCATTTAGAAACAATGATGTTATAAATGTATCAGCTGATATTTGATACGTTGGTAAGATTAAATAAATACACGTTGACTATATTTTACATCATACTATTACAATATATGGATATATACCTATTCATTTGTTTGTTTGAATTCGCATTTATTGTATTTTTTTCTGAAGTACTTATTATTAATACTTTAGAATATTACATAAGGTTAAATGAATATAACTTAATCAAGATTTGAATATACTGTAATTCCATGAGATAACAGGCAAACAAATTGAGTTCAGTTTCTGTTGATTTACAGACATTTTTAAATTCTTAAAATGACTACCTGCCAAGGATTGAGAGAAAGGTACTATTGCGTTAATTTAAGAGGCATGAAAAGAAAGCATAGGCCTATAAGAATACAATAGACTTCTAACCTTCCACTCTTTGTAACAATCATTTCGTTTGTTGCACTGTTAAATTTTCGCCATAAGTGAGATTCAGCAAGTGTAATCTTGATTTTACTTTCCAACGGACTGTCCTTCTCGTTTCCACTTGCTAGTCGTCCTACTTGATTCACAATTCCTGTATTTGTCAAAACGATGGGATCTTCGGGCGCCATAAGTAAAGTTACAGTACAAGGAGCTCCAAAGACGCTTCTATCTACGGATATGTGTATCAGTTATACAAGTGCTAAAGTAATATTAAGATTCAAACGTTCCGCAATAGTATTTACAGTTTAAGGTATTTTTTTAAATATATATTGTTACAGCCAAAGTCGCCTCCAAAGTATTTTTGCCCAGGCCCACTGGCGAATCGAGTGTAAAATGTGTCCAACCGGTCAAATGGTCAGATAAGATCCATTATAGGTATTTTTATCTCGACTACCTGTTACCCACTTATCTTTTTATAGTCTGTCAATCCTATCTAGCGGCAAGATCAAAAACATGTAGATTAGTGTGTTGGTGCCAAAGAGTTCCAATGTTGGCAATTCAAGTGCACCTCTTGAATATTTATTACAGGGCGTCCGTAATTGGACAATGAAGTACGCGGTGATGAATTGCAACTTCTGATTGGCTAAGGACGTTTTGTGTTGACAAATTGAAGTTTACGAATCCGGTTAATTCATAAAACTCGTCAGTTAGGCAATGAATCGGCAATTGTTAGAGAAGAAAAATCCGATTTATGGACAAATGTTTGCTCTGCAAGTCAGTGCAAGCTTGTTGTAGTAGTTCTTAAAATACTTCGCATGTGACTCACCTGTTGCGTATACACTATTATTAGAAAAGTTATTAAAACTAAATAGGTACCAAAAGACGCATATACTCTATATCATAACACTGCTTATTGTTTTATATGCCATGGAAGCATGCATGGTTATTTTTCATGAAATATCCCCACGGAAGCGGATGAATGTAGAGGGAATAAAAACTAGTGGCATTTATTCTTTTACCACCAGGCATTAGTTTCTTCAAAACTATGGATTTATGCACTGACAAAACCACACTCATACGTATTAGAAATCGACATATAGAACATGTTAATCAATACGTAAAAATCAAACAGATACAGCGTAATGTAATTGAAACCATTCACATATTTTAATTGAAATACCGGTATAGTCTGGCAAAAGTTAACATTCCCAAATATATGAATATATTTTTAGAACCAACCAGTATTATCGTGACAAAGTACTATGATCCCAGTGAGCAATTAATCATAAACTTAGTATGTATAATTTTTTTTTTAAATAGCGAGTTACAAATGGCCATGATGACGTAACTCGTCATACTAATACGTAGACTCGGTTGGGTTCAGATTCTAAAAGCACAATGCAAGAACTGGGATGCAAATAACTACACGTGTACACTTTAAGGTAGGTGAACAACATGACGTGAACATTACTCATTAACTATCACCAAGCCTTCATATTATATTCAACCCATTAGCATACATAGTTAAAAATATATTTCAGTAATCAAATAATGTAATTATATATTCAAATTCAACCATATGTTTTGATGTTTAACATGTATACTACCCTGTGTGCATTAATCGATAGATAGACCAACTTATTAAAATTACTAACAAGTGTATATGCTAGATATTTTCTAACGGCAGTGGATTTTTTTTAAAATGATAAATCATTAAAAAAATACAGTAGTATCAAAGAACAATGTATATATGCTACCATTTTAAAAACTACACCATTTCTAAATATTAATAAATTATCAATCAATTGCATTAAATAATATTGAAGACAGATATATGCCTATTTCAAATAAACTCCCAAATAAATATGTGAACAATACAGAAGAAGATAAAGTCAATGCAAATTGTAGGTTGGTAAGTATGATACGAGTGTCCCAATCAAAGGCTCCTGGGTTGAAATACAATGAGGAACATAAAAATAAATTAAATAAAAATAAAGACATATGTTGTCAAGTACGATACGAGTGTCCCAATCCAAGGCTCCTAGGTTGAAATACAGTAAGGGAAATAATTTTGTTTGTACTAATCTACTTCTGAAGTCTAACCTTAATTTATAGAGTAATCATTCTATCGCATAACTAGCGAGTGTACCGGTACTTGTAGCTGAATATCACAGAAATATAAAACTTAATCAAGTAAAGTTGTGAAATATTGCATGATTACCGACTGAATTGCTCATTTAAGGGCATTATGTGACATCACACCCATATATAGGCATGATGATGTCATATCTTAACATCAGTTTGGTGGAGTTTATATAATGCTGTTAATTCATTCAAATTGCCCAAAGGCGTGAAAAGCAAATTTTCGTTTCCTCATGAAAATTTGAATATTGGGGCATCCTGGTATTATGTGGAAGATCATTCCATTAAGGTTGCTTTTAACCCTATATCTTGGCACAGAGAGGAATTGGTGCTTGTTATACCGAACACACATACATGAATGGGTATGGCAGTGTTTAAGAGCTTTCAATTCAATTCAATGTAACATTTATTTTCTTTTCGTATAAATATAAAATGATAATATAAATTGTTGTTTTTAATATACGTAATTGTCTTTAGTGCACCATTAAATTCTGTTGAAAGGAAGGAGTTGTACCCTAGTGGTTACAATGGTTTATTACTGTTACTATAATGGGGAAGATCTTGGATTTGAGTATTTTTTGAGTTGGGTTTCATTGTTGTTGATTTTCTGTTATTTTTGGATTTCCCAAGCAGTAGTAGGAAAAGCCATTGTTTTTGTTCCGATTTCTTTTTTCCTTCTTGCATATAGTTTTTCCTATCATTTTGCACAGGGTTTTTCTTCTTCAAACATTGTCCAAGCAAAGACCATATCAAAAATGTGCATACAAAAATATGACATTATTCTACATATTTTGAATATTAATAGCAGTCATAGTTAGCATTTCCTGATTTCGAGTTGGTTTTCATGTTATTTAACTTCACAATTTTCTGTATGATTTCATTTTTCTTTTTTATGTGTTATTTTACTCTTGACTTAATTTTTTTTTTTTTGTAATTTCAAAATCACTTTTCATTATAATAATGAGGAAAAGCCATATGTTCTGTTTTACAGATATAGCAAGTATAATTTTAATTTTTAACTTTTTTACACGTGTATTGCTTTAGATGACGGATATCTCTGTTGTGTAAACTGTGCAGGGGGATGGAATGCTTGTGCGGGTCATTACACCTCTATCAAAGATGTTTATCAGCTGCATTCTTGGTCGGTTGATGGGCGTCCCTGGTTTGGTCATTCTGAGTGGGTGCTCAATTTTGTGTATACTGAGGATGTTCCTTTTTAGTTAAGCTGCTTTAATTTGTTTTGTTGGCTTTCATTCTACTTCTAATCATGATCCCAATGATGATGTAATTTTATTTTACTTTTCTTTTCCTTTTTGTATTGTACAGTATACGATTATCGTATTGTTCACCATCATTGAATTTTTATTTGATTGCAATTTCTAAAATTTAACTTTGTCTTTTTTTTTAGGATGAACTGCTGTTGTGGTTGTGTGCCACTGTTTTAAAAGTGCATGTCCAAATAAATAATAATAATAATAACAATAATAATAATAATATTATTAATAATAATAAAGGTAAATAAACGAGTGAGTAATAATACTAATAATGATAATAATAATTATTATAAGGTTTGACTCGTGGCAGTGCAAGTTCAAGTGGTAGGAATTAGGCTAACAAAAAAAATTCTTGTGTTGGCAAAGTTTTGGGAAAATAAAAAAAATGAGTAGGTCGGTAGGAAACGTTTTTTTTTTTTTGGTTTTTTTTAACCATGTATTGTGCTTATGCCTAAAAAATAGAAAATATAAAAAAATACAACAAAGACCATTTTAAAATCTATATTGAAGAGCAAAACGGTCTCATAACACTGTCGCATTGCCTACCATCCACCAAGATAGGCCTATTCCAGGCCTAATATTTTTTATTGTAGTCGAGAAAACAACCAAAATGCTGATCAGGCGTGGCCAACACAATAATTTGTTTTATTTGGCCTTAGCAGTTACCTGGAAAATAAACACTCGTATATAATTTTCCCTTTGCTCTAAATTCTATAATTAGAGAGGGTGAAGCTGTAGCTTTGTGGTTAAGACAATTGCTATCCAATCTCAGCGTATTGGGTCCCAATCATGTGTTACTACTAGGATTTTCTTTTTTCAAGACAAAACACAATTCTATTCCCTAAATCTCATAATCAGACAGACACCAGGTGGTTCGGTCTCCAATTAGAGGAATAAGTTTAACAAGGTTTTTAGTTGGTACTAAAAAAAAAAGTGGTTTGGAATTAGGTAAGCCTCAGGTGTCGAAATGGGCTCGGAGGTTTTTGGAAAGTTTTCAAAATATATAGAATTTAAATCGTCCAGTTGATATTAGCTTTTCACTACAAAAGCACTTGGTTCATGTTGTCGGTTCAAACGTGACAACAAAATTCAGCTTTAGAAAATTACCCAGCATGCATTGTGGTGAAAATTCAATTAATTAATAGTAGTAAACCTTTATACAGCAAAATCAAAAGAAATTGTTTTTCTAAAGATTATTTAACCTTATACTTAATAGGCACAATCAAATATCCTCACAATATTTACAAGTTTGTATACTGTATATAAACTGCTGAGGTGCAATACTGTAAAATTTATGAGAAATTCTCACAGAGTATGCTAGTGAGGAATGACCTCTTCCTTAGTATAGTGCCCAAAAGTCAAGTCGTAGGATTTGAACTGCGAGAACTGACGATCCTGACGTTTAAATCCATCATGGAATGATTCCCGGAGTGCGTGATATGACGAGACACATTTTGCTACCTGGAAAACATATGAGATATCTTAAATCAGGTCTAAAGTATTGTTTGGTGTTAATGCATCATAAATACAATCTACAAAGTTGGTGCAGAGTTAATAAAATGAAGCTATAATATTTTTACTCATAACTTTGGCAATAGTAAATTGATGCCAATAAATGACCTATCATTTTAAAGCTTCAAATATGGACAACAAAAATATATTAAACAGTCGCTGGTCACTAATGTTGGTTTTGAGATGGCTAACCCCATATTTATTGTGTCACAATGAAATTTAGGCAAAACTGATTACAAAAATGTTTTAAAACTAATTGTTATCAATTGAATTTGAATGAAGACAAACCTTGTTAGCAAAGACCGTCATCACAAACTTCCCTGGTTTGAAAGTTTCCAAAATGCGTTTCACAAGGTCATCATAACAGGGCTGTCGAAGGAAAATCAAAAAATATATTTTCATCAACATATATTCAAAAATAATACTTATTATGGAGTTTTCCCTTCTGACATCTAAAAAAACAGGTCACTACACTTTTTCCTAGTATGCATTCTGGTAAATATGTTTTGAATATCCAGAAATATGCTGGGTAGGGATGTTGCTTAAGACTGGTCAAGTGGGTGGAGGTGTGGGATATATAGGACACTGGATATCTCTTTGTAATTACAATGATTTGGAAAAGTAATTAAAACATACCATTTCTGCATTGGTCTCAAAACTAACGTACGACCATTCCTTCTCAGGTGTGATGTGAATTGTCATGTATTCGCCCTAAATAAAATTAATATAATCATTGAATTACCATAATATTCTTAATGTAATACCATGATGATATAATAAACAAGATATTTTTAATTACTTCGATTGTTTTTTTAACTTGATTCATTATTGTGCACTGTATATTGCCTACCATACTTCTTGATTGTATTTATTTTTGATTCATTATTGTGTTGTATTGCTTTTATCATTTTAGTTATACTTTTTATATTTGTATCCACTATTAATGACAATGTAGTTAAGTTTATTATCTCTTTGTAGTTTTAAGCTTTCTTCATTGAATGTGATTTTATCCTGGTTAAGTAAATTGCAAATAAAATAAAATTTCTTACATTTGTCATTAGACCATTCATTGAATAGCCACATGGATCGAACATGGTAGCATCAATACTGCAGTCGGGCAAAAGTTCTGAAATACCAGATGCCTGAAAATACAAGAATATCATATGATTACAGAAAATATAAAATAAAACAAAAATAATTGCATCCTTTGTAATGTAAGAAACAAATGCAAGTAAGCGTAGGACTACTACGGTGTAGGTAATGATGGTGTTAATAAAATCTACATGCACAACCGGTTTCAGTTATATTAATATATTTGTTAAAGCATTTTATCTTTATAAATGTCAAAACATTTGCTTCAAGGCATTAATTATGCATGAGATTATGTATTTAAAATATGTATTTAGTACCAGTATATGTATTTATGCAGATGGTGTATTGACAACCACCATGGAATTATGGCAGATGATCAAAAATCTATAAAAAAAAAAAAAAGTGATTGAAAAAATTAAATAAATTGAATAAAGAAAAAAAAATAGTTTTACAAACCTTGGTGACCTCTGTAGCTGTTAGATTAGAAGACTTTTGGAAGAGAGCCATTACGTCCTCATCCAGATCTGTCATGAGTATGTATATTTGAAGGTTAAAGAGTATCATTGTCATTATCATTACTAAAGCCAGGGTCAAGGTGGGAAAGGGAGTGGTCATGACTTTTTTCCCTCAGTTTTTAATATTCAAAAATCTGTATCTCATTAACTGTTTCTGAGTTTTTCGTCAAACACCTTATTTGTGTCTTAGAAAAATCAGTTGTATAACATATATTGCTGTCTCTTATACACATCTAGATGTGTATAAGAGACAGGGGATATATAGGACACTG
>NW_022727190.1:734825-746684 GCF_011630105.1 Anneissia japonica
AAGCTAACCAGCTCCCTTTTGGCAACCTATACTTGAATAAAAACAGTTAGTATATAGTTCTGGCCTGCTGAGAACGACATGGACTGATAACCGTAGGCTATACTTAGGAAACTTGCTCACCGCTAGCTACTACATAGATTTGGCATTTAGAGTAGAATATTGTTAAAAGGGTAGGCCTTTGTAAGTTAGAACTTAAAAATGCGCCAAGCCTCTACTAGAGTCTAGGCTAGGCCTACTACTCAGACGAGGCCTGAGCCATCCTCCTGGAAAGTTAAAGTTTTGTTGTATTTGTATGGTATGCCGTCTAGGCTTAATTGTTTTTGCCATTGCCAAAATTAGTCTTACTAGGGTCTATTCTAAATATTTTATTAGGGAGGACTATTTAAATTTAGTCATGCCTAACTAGTCGACGCGAGCGGCGAGTGACTCAGTTTCGTGGCTCCAAAGATATGAAAATTTGATTGGTTGAAATTGTTTATTTCGGTCCGCCCATTTATCCAAATACAGAATATAAGATTACGTCATTCTTTTGGCATCCTGGCGCCTGACTTCAGTGTTTTACAAGTCGCTTATTCCGTCTATCTCTAAATTAACTTTCTCGTTGGTGGCGCTGTCCAGAATGAGAAAAATAATTTAAAAAAATAAGAGACTTGTGGCAAGTCTAATTAAGGGTCTATGCAAAGACTGGAAGATGCAAAGAATGGAAGACTTTTGAACCTATTAATTGGTGAGCAATATAGTAAATTTATAATACATTTGATCTTCTGAATGCAACTGTTCTTAGCTGGGTAATATAAGGTCATCTAACTTAATAAGTTGGATGCATTTTATGACAAAGTAGGTGTTGTATAAAACAAATAATCAACTTTTTCATTAATAGACAATGGGATGGAATATCTTATTTGATGCAGAATGAAATGTTCCATTCAACATGGCGATGCCCAGCGGTGGCAGCAGTGGGGTCAGGGCCAGATTAACATGGGGGCTTTTGGGGCACCAGCCCACAGAGGAAAAATAGATCCCTGAAGCCCAGGAAAAATCACCGAAAATCTGGTTTTATGTTTTAGCCACAGAGTATTTAGGCCCACTTGCAATTACAGACCCAGGCCCCACAGCCCCTTTGGTTTAGACCCCTTGTCGGCAAATTTCTGGAGCATCACTGGCGATGCCATGTTGGAGGAACTTTCTATCTTTCAACTCATAATTCTATTCTATTCTATAACACACCTAAATAGATCCCAGTCATTTAATTGGTTGATTTCGTACCATGTGACATTAGTTATTTTGCCCATTTCATCGCTCAGCGTTAAAATTTTGTCCATCATGCATTTTTTCCCCATCCGAATCGTCCATTGCACGTTGCCTAAGATGTGATTACTTTTTCCGGAAGGTTAAATCCAAAAATGATATTACGCCCCCTATAATCCTATCCCTCTTTTGTTTTGACTCTTAAGCGGTGGTTCGTACAGCTCAGCTTGTCTTAACTTTAGCATTGTGCAATGTATTGGAGATTTTATTAACTGTTAAGTATTTTAATTGCGTGGATGATATCTCAAAAACTAGCTCAAACTTGCGCAAAATCTTTGAGGAATTTTCCAAAATGCACTGACGGATTTCTAGCCCTAGGATTTGCATGGAGGATAGGCCTAAGCCAGGCTAGGCTTAGGCTAGCTAGGCCGAAGCGATCTATTTGGGTTTGTTATAGAACAAATAATGAATGTTTTGTATTCGTACAATGGAAATAATATTTTCATTTTTTCCATTCAACTTATGAAAATATTTTTCCCATTGTACTCATTCATTATTTGTATACCATTGCACTTATGAAGCGTTAAAAAAGAGTTAATGCGTTCATACCAGCAGTCGCCATTCAATCTTCCAAGGACATACGCTGCACCTCCTAAAACATACAAGGTTGAAAAACACACTTGTGATTGTTGAATATATAAATATATTAAACAGGTCTCACTCTAATTAAAGACCACTACAATTAAAGACAACCTCCAACTAAAGACTACTTTTTTGTAGTCGCAAATTAACAAATGTCTTTTATCTTTATTATTCTAATTGGAAACCAAAGCTGTTAAAGGCCATGGAAACCCCAGTATCAAAGGTGGAAGGAATTGGAGAAAGACCTGTAATTAAGTATGGTTAATTGGTGTACGTATAATAAAAGAGTGATAAAAAGGAACAATTATGATAGTTATCAACATTGATTATAACCAAATGTGTATAAATGATCTGTATTTATCCAAAAAGCAATAGAATTAAGTATAGTACAACAAAAACAAGACATACAAAACAACTTACCTGGAAAATAGTTTTCCAGTATTTTCACTTCCTCTTCAAATCTCTGGTAGGTTCGGTCCTGCAGGTCAGGTCGAATGAAGTTCTTCCGGGAGTAGAACACGTCCTGTGTCAAAGATTGAATGACTGAATAACAGGCAATCACTTTGAATTTTTTATTTGTGAGTCTCTTTTTGGAATTGTTTTTACTGTGCATTAAATATAATCCTACATGAATTAATATATTCATTCATTTTCAAACAGCTGTATTCAATCATCTGTCAATGTGTTAGCTGTAATTAAGATTTATAATTGGAAGATGCATTCACCACAGTACTGTATATTGTTAATTTTAAGATTCTTTATGTTTGATATTTAATTTATTATTGTGGAATTTACTGTATTGGCAAAATGAATGAAAAATAAAACAGAAATTAATATAGAAGTTATTGATCTTTCTCCATACAATAGATTGAGTTGATATCTGAATCAATATAATTATAACAAAATTTATTGACATTTAAAAACATTGTTCAATAAGCAATACCTACTGTACCTCAACTTTGGTGAAACCACAGTATTTTTCCGCTACTTTTAGTAGCGTGGGAATGCAGTCCAGGGGTGTGGTGGTTCCACATGTCTTCAGAATAAATCGTCGCTTAGCAACAAACATGCTACTTTCACTGTAGACAAAAGGGATAATAAAAAAAGAAATGAAAAATAATTATTATATTAGCATTATGTGGCTTTGCTCTGCAGCTCATTAAACAGGGCTTGAAATTAACTTTTTTTCTTGGTAGCACTGCCAACATTTTCTGGTACCCCCCAAAAAAATTTGGTAGCACAAGTAATTTTTTTAGTAGCACATATTTCCCGATCCTTTTCGCATCCCACAAGATAATAAGCGCTGCGCAATATTTTATTCTTTATATTACCTAAGAAACCCCCACCCACACCTACACTGTCCCCATGGATTATTATGCAAGAAAGAAGACATGAAAGGAAAAGAGAAGAGATTTTTAAAAATTGAAAAAAAAAAACAATAAAAATAATAAATAAGAAATAACAAAAGGGGAAAAAAAGAAAGAAGTAAAATGGTGGAAAGAAAATGACAATGAAAAAACTAAAAGAAAGGTAAGTATCAAAAATGAAATAAGAAAAAGGATGAAACAATATTAAAAAGAAAATAGATATTAAAGGGATAGTAAAGAAAAAAGGTGCAAGGTAAAAAATTCAACCTAACTGGAAGGAAAGGGAAAGTATTTCATGTAAAGTTTCAATTGTTAGGAATATTTCTAAGAAAATTACAAATTTCTGTTAATTATTAACAGATATACACAATATAAAAAAGAAAAACATGAGCAGTAATAATGTGCTAGCTAAACTGTCTAGTCAATGGACTGCCAAAATCTGCAGTTACTTAAGTGGATTGATATATTGATTATAAAATTATTAATTATTATTACTGAAATATTAATTATATTTTCTGTACACTTTCTTTAAATTTTTCAGTATTTTTCTTCATTTGTGCAGGAAATTTCGAGAAAATAGGTCCGCATAATCGTATTAACACTGCAAATGCCTATACATTGGTTACAATAGCCACCGGCCGACTTTACTGCAACATTTGGGCGGAAATTGGCAGACTTGCGTGGATGGAATTTTCTCTTTATGAGATAACTCTAAAACAATTTACACATAATAATTTCAACCTAAACAGAGTTCCAGAGTTTTCACCAACATTTCGGGAGTGCTACGATTCCAGCTCCCCACTTGTCAGAGGCCATTTAGGCTTCGTTTTAAGCCCGAAAAATTGGCATCACACAGTCGGCCGGCGACACTTCTTATTTAGGTTATAATGTAGCCTAGGACATTAGGCCTGTACAACTTCAGCAAAGTATCTTATACCTACATATATAACGATCTATAGTTTCATTTTCTTGTTCAATGGTTGTTTTTATTGAGAATTATTAAAAAAACAAAACTGGTACGCCTTCCAACTTCAAAACTTCTGTACTAATCGCCAGGGAACATCGTCACACTTCTAGTGTTTACAAAGGTTTCGTGGAGTAACATATCCCAAACATTGCAATTTGCCCCAAATGATGTAATATCTCAGCATTCTGATTGGTTTACAACTTGCAATGGACTCAACATACCTTACTCGCCAGCCAGTGTAGTCGGACGCACATGTGGTTTGGGATGTTACTCCGCGAAATATAGTTTCGTAATTGGAAGGCCTAGCTGCTACCAGTTAGTTCGATGTTGTTTTGTTGTTGTCAAAACAAGAAACATTCCTTGTAGAATTATATATTTTTTATATATCTTATAGATTAAATTAACCAATTAATTCAATTGTTGCACTTTATTAATTCCACGTTTAAAATTTAATCTTTAAATATTCATTTATATACAATTTAATTTTTATATTTTTCAAAACACGATAAAACAATCATTTTGCTTACTTTCTGCTGATACTTTGTTAAGAACGAAATAAATTGTTTGATAGAGGAACATTACTAGTTGCCTATGAAATAACTCTGCTTACCATCTACTACATTCAGTGAGAAATGTTCCCAATTCCAGGCTCCTCCTTGTAGACACAGACACCGAGGTTGCCGGACACAAAGTCATTTGACTCTTTGTACGCCGCCGATACGAACAAAAGTAGGTCAGAAGCCGACTGGCTCGTTCAGTAAATAAATGGTAGTAAAGGAGTTGCTTTCTATATTATTTCATTTAATTAGGTTTCAAAATTTGCTGTGAGACCTATTTGTTTGTTTTTTTTGTAAATTTCAAGATGTTGCTCATTGAGATGCATTGTTAAACTATAGCTGCTCCGTGAAGTTTGGCTGAGGTTATCATCAAAGAGTATTGTATACCCTTTGTTATCATCAGCCATGTGATTGAAGAAACGTAATCTTATTTCATAATGTGTGAGGTTTAGGTAATTCGTTTGGTTTTCAATAAAAGATGTCTGCCTTAATACCGGTAGTACTTTGAATATAATCATCCAGATGATGCCTAATTGTATTTATTTACGATCTATTTAGAGTTTAATTTTGATTATTGCTTGATCTGGGCCGTTTACATCATATGAGTCAATACTGTATACGATCGTTTAAAATTTCGGTACATAGTCTATTTTATGAACAAATACGTTAAGGAAACGTTCACAATTACGAGGAGGTACAGGTAAGAGTAGCACTCAATAAAATAGTGAAAAATCATGCAATCCGATGTTTTTATACCAGTCTCATTCGCTTTGACGGTGATCGCTTATTTACCAAGAATAAGATGAGCGCACATTGACACGGTTATAGTGTACAACGTCACACTTTAACAGTCTAGGTCATGCTGATTGGTTGATACAGTACATGTAAAATGAATGATAGCATGTTTTGCGTACTGCCTCACTGAAAATAATGGGCTGTACAAGTTGTAAATAATTGGGATTTGGAGGGAAACCACCTTCCTGCCGCTTACAAAATCTACTCGCGCTACCAAATGACCTTGTCGCACTGAGCGCGACAAAGTTGAATTCCTTGTCGCACCTTAAAAAATCAGGTCGCAAATGCGACCAAATAACCCTTAATTTCAAGCCCTGTTTAAAACATTTAACAAGAAGCAGAATAATTGACCATTATCATCTCATTAATAAAAAATAAACTTGTTTATTACATGATAATAATGAATTCTTCTGCAATGGAGGGGAGGGTGGGATTACACCAGAGAAGCCCTGGTAATAATAATAATAATAATAATAATAATAATAATAATAACTGTAGGTAGCAATTTGATCAGCACAGTTGAATCCAAAAAGCATTGAAAAATTGTTTGATTTAGATAAAATTTGACTTACATATCGTTAATTAATGGAAAACACAACAATTTTGCATGTAAAATAAGATCAACTTAGAAATTATTCGAGTTAGGCAAAATCAACTTAGTAGGCAAGTTTTACTGTATGTATACAACATTAACATTCCTTTTGTTACAGCTTTTTAATTTTTTTTTGTTTTGTTATGAGTGTTGTTATTCAATAATTAACAGAAGGTACTGCATAAATGATGCTGTATTAAGCAAACATATTGAATTAATTTTCAGTCTGCCTTATTAAAATTTTGGTTGCTACAGATGCTAAATATGGTGCACATACCAGTAAATCAATAAATTTAATAACATGTGAATAATACCAAAACTGCTACAGAATTAAATAAAAACCCTTTGTAGTACAACAATAGTGATCGTATTTTACCTGAGAATATAAGAGCATTGTGTGCTGTCAAACATTTCACTAATTATTTCACAGTTTACACGTTTTAACATCTGTTCCCACTCACATCTATAAAAAAATATTGAGCACAATTGAAATTTTAAAAAACAAAATTTTTAAAGAATACTTTATGCATGAAACATTAAGAGATATGTACAGTACATAGTAAAAATACCAATTGGAAAATGTAGCCATACAGTAATAGAATGTGTGTACGTTGAACCGTGGCAATCTCTAGGTCTCCCATTGCTGCTTCCCTTGCGTTTCAGTTACGATCGTGCACGGTCTTTCGAATAAGACGTTTAAGCCGTTGGTCCCATGTGCAATATGGTTTATATGCACGGTAAAGAATGTAGTACACTCTTCGGAAAAAGTGCAGGGGATTGTCTCCCGGTGTATTGCCCAATCACCACCAGAAGGACCCCACTGGAAACAAGTCTTTGTGGGCTTTTCTTGGGTGTGATTTACACTGAAATACTCCTATCCTATCCTACAAGGTACATACCTTGGTATTTTCCTCAGATCGTTACTACCATCATTACTATTATGCTCTTCAAACCAAATTTCAAAGAGCTTCTCAGCGCCCTCGTAGTGTGTCACCTGGTTGGTACAAGGCATTCCATTATTAGAGGCTGCCATCCTTGCATCGCCCTCCTTTTCAAATCAGCCAAGCAGCGTTTACCACTTCAAATACAGTTCTGAAATAACATAAAGTAATAATACATAATAAAATTAATAACACAACTTGTGAGGGCAGGCTTCAAACAAAATGTTGTTTTTCAAGATCAGATGATAAACAGGAAGGAAAAATGATATTTTAAAATGATGCTTTTTTGGCGACTTGTCAATTATTACTGATCCAGATAAAAAAATAAATTATTTATTAATATAATTATTAAATCATCTGCACTGTAGGTCTATACTACTCAATGGTAACTAGGAAAGAGTATTGTATAATTTATCATTTAGCAGATAATACTGTATATCTGGCCTATCTGTAGGCCTAATGCTACCATCATTTACACTTAACCTCTGAATTGCAATATGTATCTATCTATATGTCTGTAGTTTTAGTTAGTCTTTTAACTAGTTTAAGTTCCAACTTTTGTAAGTATTGCAATATGTTTCTTTTTTGTACTGTAGTTACTTGTATTTTGCATCTTTTAAGTGTTTTAACTTTTAGTTTATTTTTATTCTTTGTTGAAGAATCTGGAAAAAAAATTTCATGCGAAACCAAGTTGTGCACGCTGACCAATAAACATTGTAACTTGAACTGACAATATAATAAATACAGTAAAAGACGTACTGTACTACTGTATCTACTTAAACTAACCTTGTCCAAGCTCACCCGCATATGGTAAACACAAGTATGGTAATTGCATGATGATACAGATGATCACCAGTTGTGACTCGAGGCAGCATGGTCTCCTACTTCATCTTCATGCTTGTACTCTCTCTAGCTAGGAAGGAAGGTAGGCCTGGCTGCCTGTTGTTTCCAAATGAGCGCTCGCTGTGCTCTGTGTTTATGCCAATTATGTTTCTTGTGTTGATTTTTTTGTTTAGCTTTCGAGTAACCCGTTAAAATATTTTGTTATCGTATATACGATAAACCGTTTAAACGAATCTTCCTAGTGTAAAAATTTCTCTTATTTCTTTTGTTTTCTATATGAACAATCGCTTTTTAGCTTTTTTATCATTAACGTTATCGTTGAAGTATAAACAAGCATTTAGGCTAGGACTAGACTAGAACGACCCCACAATATTTGTATCGCGTAGGCCCTACGATACGATACGAACCATACCATTACCACCCAACTCTAAAATTAGTTACCTAGTAATAATGAACAGCTTTGGCGGAAATGTTTATGTCAATAAAAGAAACTGAAACTGAAACAATAATAACTGGTGTGGAATCATGCCCAATATATGGCACTCCATACAAATTCCGCGCGCCCGAATACAGGCTAGGCCAAGAAGGCCGGTTCAGAAGGCCAGTGCCTAGCCTCATTATTTACAGATAATGGTGGTACCGAAGAGATACAGACCAAGTGGAATTTAATGACTGTAGACCTAGTTCCAATAGTTATTTAATATTGTATAATAGTTAGTATTTAACAACCAACTAACAAAATTAATCCTACCTTCAGGCTTTCACTTTGATTAACCAAAAGCCATGCCATATGCCGGGTCCGGGCGCATTGGAATTTTAGTTCTTCAGGCGGCGCCCTCATACGAGCGAGACAGAGCCAGAGAGAGAGGGAGCTGAGAGCTGATCTGAGAGGCGGTAACCGTGTCGACGACGGGGAACCTCGAGGAGGTGGTCGTGATCGAGGAAATCGATGGATGGTGACGAAAATGGACTCGAACATCCAAGAGGCCTTAAGAAATTTCGCTCTGCAAAAGATGCAGGCAATTGAAAAAGAAAGGCACAGGTGACTGTTCAGAATAGTAATATAGAATAGAATTGTGCAACCTGATGAATAAAGCCAGTTGTGTTTGAACGGGTACTGTTCTGTATGTAGGGGCCTAGGCCTAGGCTAGGCTAGGCCTAGCGTACAGTGAGTGGTAGGACTTAGCCAGGGGTCAGGCTAGCCTAGGCCCTAGTAACTAGCCTAGTTAGAAGGCTAGAGGCACTAGACTACGGTACTCTAGTAGTAGTCTAGTATAAAAAATAATGGCCTAGCTAGCCCTGCTAGTTACCCGTACTGTAAAGTTTTTTAATTGCGCGGAGGATATCTAAAAAATTAGCTCAAATCGCTAGCAAGAATTCGATCAACTCGGCCACAAAAAGTTCGGCTACAGTCAACTCGGCCACAAGTCAACGACAGTCTCTAGGCCTAGAGAAATGCCACACAGCTCAGGCTTGATATAGAATTCGATCCAACTCGATCACAAGTTGACTCGGCCACAGTCAACTCGGCCCCCATGTGGCCTTTCTCGAAGCCTACCTAGAGACAGTCGTGTTCCCTTCAAGTTTCTCCGATGAGGGACGCTAATCGCGCATGCACTACCGATCGCCGTAAGAATAGCATTGGGGGCTATTTTCATGCCTCATCGTAAAAATAGCCACATACTATATACAGTACATACATACAGTCTGGCTAGCTAGGATCTACCTAATGCTTATCTACTAGGCCTAGGCCCTATCTCGGTGCGAGACCAGTCAATACTTCAAGCAAAAAAGATCCAGTTTTAGTTTTTTTTGCAAATTTTAATTTGTGCGATTTTCTAATCTGACCAAAAATTTAATTTAATAATAGTTTTAGGTCCTAGGCCTATATATGTTTTTTAAATACCGTACAACACTTTATGATCAGTGTGGCACTCACAATCATAGTGGTACATTCAAAAGAGGGTAAAAAGCAAGTACTATATTAAATCACATAAATAGATAGATTGTTAGTCTTACCCATATTTGGCAGTGATGTATCTATTGGGTATGGGAAAGCTATTTTCCCTCACCAGTCTTCCACCAGTTCTCTCCCCCCCCCCACACACAATTTACAATGTCCGAAGAAAAAGAATCACACTCGAGTAGTTAAAAATCACCTCATATCACCTTATTTTGTGAACTTCCGCCCTCATTTAATCATCGATCTCACACCCAATTACACCATCCCCCTGGCCCCTTTTCAAGAATCTTAAATACACTACTTATATTTGGACCAAACAAATGAAATGAAAATTTGACATGAAAATTTGTATCTATTTCAAATGTAAAAGTCTATGCATGCTACCCATCTACTTTCATTACTGTAGTGTTAATAGCCTAGTTACCTCCCTTGCTATACCAAAAGATATAGGACCTTGACACCTAGTCATATGTAAAGCTGCTCTCCCACCTAGGTTTATTTATTTATTTAAGAGTCGTACAATTTCTACGAGTTAAAACTCGTGATCTTTGGAAAGGACCTATACGAGCTTATTACGTGTTAGCTACGAGTGAGGTACGACTTTATGGAGTTGGTTACGAGTTATGTACGAATTATGCCGAGCAGAGCATCGAGTTAACTACGAGATTATTAAGAGCGTAACAAGTTTGTACCGAATTAGATACGAGTTAGGTACGAGCCAACTCGGTGCGCTCGTACTTACTCATACTCGTTTCGGGGTGCTCGCATCAAACTCGTAGATGACAAAACCGCCGACGAGTATCCAGAGTAGTGTAGGAGCACCCCGAGTACTCTACGAGCTACCTATGAGTTCTTCGAGTTTACTACGAGTTATCTACTCGTGGCGATAATTTTGAACATGTTCAAAATTAGCGCCACGAGTTCAGAGCTGCTACGAGTAGGTAATAGTCCTCTCCGAGCTTCCGAATCGTCCTACGAGTTTTTGCCGAGTTTACCGAGTTAGCAACTCGGCATTCTCTTGTAACTCGTATACTGAAAAAAACCCTAGTGGGAGAGGGGCTTAATTAAGTTACATTGTTATTTCAAAAATTAGCCATTAATGCTTTATAGTTAAAATTAAAGTAGAGTTGAAATTAAACTCTAAGTTACAATTACAATCATAATTATAATTTGCTTTTGTTACTACAAAACTCCAGATTGACCAAATTCAGAATATGTGCAATTTAATATTTTGATATTGCTTGTTTGCTGTAGCAATTATTTTCTGACAATTATTATCGGATCAGCAACATGAAAATTGTGAATCTAAAATTTGGCCTAGGCCTAGATAGGAGTATGACTATATTTTTTAGATATCATATAGGCCTAATTTATGGCTATTTTACATTTGTTAGTGGCCAATTTGTGTATACTAATAGAATAGGGGTGCAGGTCAACTCGGCCACAAGTCAACTCGGCCACAGTCAACTCGGCCACAAGTCAACTCGGCCACAAATCAACTCGGCCACAAAAAGTTCGGCTGCAGTCAACTCGGCCACAAGTCAACTCGTTTATGCATAAATAGGAGTATTTTGCAGAGGGAACCTGTGAAATCGGGTGAAAATTACATTCGATCGAGAGAACTGGAGATTTGTGACATATCGGGTGACACCTGACAGGATCGGATGAGTTGGCAAGTAAAATTCTGATCATCGTCACATCGTCGTGAGATCGTTGTATACATTTCTTAACACTGTACTCTTATTCAACAGAGAAAACCTGCCACTTACAGAATGGAATAAAATCTGACAATTGTAACATTAAAAATTTAAACAATTTTAATAACTAAGAAAAACACATATATTAATGTTTAATTTTGTTCACGTTAAAACACTGACATAAAACATGAGTACATACTGTAGACCTAATCATAAAAAATTGAAATAGAAAAACCACATTATGATT
>NW_022727190.1:746690-759300 GCF_011630105.1 Anneissia japonica
ATGATTTTTTTAAATGTTAAAAATTTATTTTGAATCCGACTAAAATCAAATGAATGCACGATGGCGTGCATTTCAATACTATTTTCTTCAGAACCACGCCCAAGAATTAGGCCTACGTTAAAATAAGGTGGGGTGCAGCATCTGATATCAATTATCCACAATAGGAACAATTGGTATTGTTGAGTGACAGACTTCAGTCCTTCATATTTGTTCGACCATTGGGGGATATGTTTGAAACCCGTCGGTGACAAGGATGCATCCAATGACGTGATTAGATGTGTATAAGAGACAGACCAAAACTACTGTCAAAATGTGTTATTGCGTGATGACAACAAGGTTATAAAAAATATACGCCTCGGGGCGGCGTACGAGGAGGCGTATGATGTGTGTTTGTGTTACTTGAACTCCGACACAATTATGCCTATGGTATGAGAGGCGTGCAGTGATACATGAAATATAATGATATACATCAAATAATATGAACAATACACGAGTTGACTTGTGGCCGAGTTGGATCGAATTCTAGAATAGAAGTACCAAGCTGGTCGTATAGAGAGCAGGTTTCCTTTGCTTAAACCTGGAGTAGATGTTTTTTTTAATCTTTATAAATCATTTTGATTTTTGTTTTATTCTGTCCCTGCAAATTCTCACTCATATTCTCACTCCAGTAATCATCTATCACTCATTTTAGAACTTGAACACAAGTTGGGTCAGAGATTGTTGTGGCATGGGCCCGATCGTCTAGAGATGGGCCCAATTGTCTTGGGCCCGATCTTGTTGGCCCAATCATCTATCACCCACTCAAATAATATACACCTGGAAAGTCAGTATGAGAATCATTTTCAATTGACCGAATTAGTCACCAAAGATGACGCCATCACAATTTCGCCGAGTGGGTATAAATTTGTACACAAAGCCGAAAGATCTATGCTAGAGCATTGAGCGCAATCGAAAGTGGTGTATATTAAATCGTCTAAAATGTAGGTTAGCATAGAAGATACTTTTTATATACTGTAACAATGTATACATTTTGAATGATTCATAGATTCATGAGACTAAGGTTGATTTGACTTACATTTCCATTCAGACTAAAAATACGAATAGTTTTGAGAGGCCTTCTAGGGGACCTAGGCTAATCACTTGCGGGACTTACCACATCGCTGTTGATTTGGAGGTACACATTTAGCTAAAATACTGTCACCAAATCATTTTGTTGCAATTTCTGTATGAAATATTTAAACTATTGGACCATGAATAAACTTAAATTGCTGAATTGTAGATGTTTCTTTTGACTATGATGGCCTGTGAGTCAGAAGAACATTGTACAGGGGTATGACTCTCCAGTCTAGGGCTAGGCCCGTGTTCACGCGATGAGGCTATGCAAACATGTTCAAGTTTTCCATCTGTTTATTTCACTCCATTTCAAATCTAATGGGTTAATCTATTAACAAAAAATGTGTTGCATGAGGTTGAATGGGTAAGGGAAATTAATAACAATTTAACTCAAATTTTTATTGCAGTACAGCAATAGCCAGTTTATAATTGGTGTTGTTGAATATATTGATAAATGGTGATTGTGAATTAAATTCCAATTGACTTTGATTTTACAGGAATCCCAATAAAAGTAACAGTGGGGATGAAACAGCAACCAAGAATACTGGTAGTATTGGTACAGTAAAGGAGAATCACAGTGAATCTACAGATAACATTAGAGAATGGGACAAGAAAGAGGGCCTTCAATATAGAGATGATGTAGATACAAATGAAAGGAAAACAATGTTCAGTGCTATCATTCAAAGTAGGATTGCAAAAGAAATGAAGGAAGTAAATAGGATTAAACAAATCGACCACAACCACTTGAAGAAAACAGAATCTATTTATGTAGATACTGAGAAGCATGTAGACACAGCTGATGATAATGGAAAAGGAAAGATTCAGGAAAAGAAACCCATACAGATAAAGATATTCAGTAAAGACCTATCAGAACCAAATACAAAGAAAACAAACACCTTAGATGAAGATGATAATGAAGATGTCTCCACATCGTCATCATCAGAAGAAGAAAAGTCAGAAGTTCAAAGGTTACTACCTTGGCGTGAACTGCCTGAAGATGGAGAACTAACTGCTTCTAGTTATAGTGATGTAGATATGCAAATAGGTTCAGGCATCGCAGATAAAAAATCAGATAAGCTTGAAGAAGAAGATATCAAAAGGGACAGTAAAAAGAAAAAGAAACACAAACATAAACACAAGAAAAGTAAACACAAAAAGTCCAAGAATAAATCAAAAGAAAAAACTAAAGAGAGAGAAGACAAATGTGCAAATGAAAAGAGGAGCGTTAGAAATGAAGATAATGATGTATTTGATAAACAAAGGCTTTTGGATGGGAAGTATAAAAAGAAAGATGCTGATGATAATATGAAACAGAAAGAATTTGATGAAAGAAGTTGCTCAACGTCAAAAGAAATCAACATTGAAAATGAAGTGATAGATTTAAATGAATTTTTAGAAACACAATTGGAAAATCTTAACACCAAAGCTCAAGCAGATGAGAACAAAAACAAAAGGACTTCAGACGAAGATATTATAAAAAATTGTTCATTAAATGAAGGTGAAATCAAAGAAATGGGTAAAACTGACAAAAAATCGGTAGGCAAAATTTTACCAGAATTACTTAATAAAGACCTTAAGATTGAAAGCCAGGAGAAAGTATCCCAGGGAATAACAGAAAAAAAGGATGCATCTATTGAGAATACTTTGAAAGATAAACCTGTTAGCGATGTTAATAAAAGTACTGTTCAAAAAACAGATATTGATAAATCTGTGAAAAACACCATAGAAGAAACTAAAAAAACAAGCATTAACATAACAAAAGACAAAAAACAACAAAAGGAGATAGAAGATGGTGGAAGAGATAAAGATTTGTCGTATTCAAAAGCCAAGAAACGCAAGAGAGATAAAAATGAAGCAAGTGATGGAGAGCTGACAGATAAATCTAAGAAAAGGTGCAGAGACGAAGAAAGAAAACGTAAGGACAGTCGACGATCTCGTTCCCGATCACGAACAAGAAGCAGAAGACACAGAAAATCGAGTTCACGTTCTCCTTCCCGTAGGTCCCATACGACAGACAGGTATAGGCATCGTTCAAGGTCAAAGTCACGAGAGAGGAGGTCGCGATCACGAGGTAGGAGGTCCAAATCACGAGACAGGAGGTCCAAATCACGAGACAGGAGGTCCAAATCACGAGAAAGGAGGTCCAAATCACGAGAGAGGAGGTCAAGATCTCGTGACAGGAGGTCACGATCTCGAGGCAGGAGGTCACGATCTCGAGGCAGGAGGTCACAATCACGAGAGAGGAAATCCAAGACAAAAACAAGCAGAATGTACAGCGATCACAAACCGGAGCGTTCTGTGGCAGATCGTATAGACAAAGCTAAACTATTAGAAATTGCCAAAGCGAATGCATATGCACAGATGAAAGCAGGATTGTTGCCAGCCAGTTTAAAATTGCCACCTTTAACTGTTGAAGATAAAGCTAGTCAAAGAGCAGGTATGTAATCCAGTTCATACTATAACTACAGTACTTTAGTATTATTATGATAGACAGACAGCAAACTGTATTTTTTTTGTGTCAAGCCAAATTGTTAATTCCAAAATGCTGATTCAACTTTAACATATTTTACGTAATTTAAGTTCAAATTCTTTATTCATGAACATATTACAATAAAAAAAGAAAAGGTTACAATAATATTGATATTGATTTATCACAGGTGGCCAAACAATTACTGAATTAACAGCAGTATGCCAGGCAATCCAGAAGAAAGGAGAGGGACTTGACTCTGGGGACGAATCACCCGTCAACAAACCAATAGATTCCGACGAGGACTCGGAAACATTCATTAATCATCCATTCAAACTCCGGCCACAGCCACAGAGTATTGTGGTCAATATTAAGGTAAAGGATAAGCAATACATCAGTATTAATAGTAATGTATCCTGTTATTTAATGATAATTATTTAATAATAATATTTGATTTGATTTCAGAATGCTGTACAAAGACCAAATATGGACAAAGATAAACTGCGGATACAGTTTCCAGTCTCCAGTGGTTCACAGCATCGCAAGAAGGAGGAAGAGGTCTCACCATATGGTGCTTGGGTACCTTACCAAAAGCCAACTGCACAAACAGCTGCAGCACCCTCAACCACAACGACTACTAGTGACACAAGCACTGTTGCAACTCCTGCTGCATCCACCAATACAACCACTAATGTAACCACAACCACCTCATCCACCAAGATGCCCACAATGGCTGCAGGGGGGCAAATATCCTTCCCAGCGAATCCAGAATTATGCACCCCTGTTCTCGGTCAAGCTACTAACGCCTTAATGACACCAGTGGTCCAAACGGTGACACCAACTCCTGCCACATTACCTGCTCCGGTTCCTTCTGTGCATCCAAATGATAGAGTTTTTGAGGAAACGCCGTCCGCGCCGGTAGATTTTACACTTAAATGTTACTTAGGTTAAATCGCTGTGTTCACATTTGTTTTATTTAAGTCCAGGATGGTGTCACATACTGGTTCTATATAGACTTTCACTCACACCAACATTGCTGGCTCTGGCCTAGGATGTTCCCAGGTCAGACTCAGCAGATAAGGACTTCTGTAACCAGTGACCAGGGAAAAGTGCCTTTTAGCAGTTTTCTGGATATGTGCACTATATAAATCCTATTAAAATAAATATTGTAAATAATAAAACTCACTATTGTGTCTGTGTGAAAGGTCCAAAGCAAAAAAGACACGAATTAGAGCTCTAGAAAACAAGTATATTATCTGGTAATAATATTGATAGACTTATAAAGGCACATTTTATTTTGACCTCTCTGGCTCTTCATAACAAGGTATTTTGGTCTTTGTAGGCTGTTGACATAGCAACAATGGTATCTGCAAGACTAAAGGCTGCAAGAGCCCTTGAATCCAACCCTCTTGATGTTGAAGCTCTTGGTCAACTACACAAGGCTCAACGAGGGGCAAGTATTTATGTTTAATATATTTTTTTACAATCATATCCAGTTAATTGTATTATTTTATGTAAAGTTTTCAGTATTCAGTATTTAATTTTTTGTTAAAATATTTATATTAATAATTATCACTTCCTCAGCAAAGTTTGAATTAAGAACTAAAATAATTGATGTAAAGAAAGTCAGTTTATTTCATTTGTGAATATTCACAAGGTATAAGAATTACCCATAAGAGCTATTAAACAACTAGAGTGCTGACAAGATGGCGGAACAATGCAGAGTTGTGTATGTGTACCATCCAAGATGGCTGCCGTAAGAAAGCGCCACCTTCAGGCTTAGTATGCATATTATTACCATAAATAAGCCCTCTGACTGAATATTATTTCATTAATGATAATTAGTATTGATGACAAATTATTAAACTGTCGTAGCGAAAACGAGGCCAAGTGGAGCATCTTATTAAAAAAACAAGTACCAAGGAATGAAAATTAAAATCGTGTGCATTACACCCAAACACCGCAACGCTCGAGTTTCAAACATAGCTGTACTGAACTTTCTGTGTAAATTGAGGGCGCCATTGAAAATGATAGTGCTCAGGCGAAATTTGATTGGCTGAATATAAGGCAGCCATCTTGGATGGTACACACACACAGCTCTGCGTATTTCGAACATCGAATACATTGCGGTTAGCGCTCTAGTATTCTTATTATATCTCTATGGAATTACCCCAGTGTTATAGCTGTTAAAGTATTTATTTGAAAAGGATACTATTTACTAACTTGCGATCACATGCTAGTCTTCGTCTTTGAATGTTGAATCAGAATGATGATGACTACTGTTACTGGAACAACAAGTGTTGGCAACAATTAGAATAAGCCATCTCTCTTACATTTAATTTTCTTTAAATTTATTCAGATCCAGAGCTGGGCCAATGTGAGCAACAAACCAGGCCAGTTTACCGGGAGTACCGGAGTCCAGATTCTGAATCCCAAAGAACTAGCAAACTCAAATCCCAGGGCTCAGGCCTGGGCTAAAAAGGTAATTTTACATCTTGTATTATTTAGATTAAAAAAACTTAAGAATTTATTATATCACAGAGAATTGTTAAAGGTTTCCTTTCATAAAAAAGATACATATTTTTTTCTAATTTTTGGTTCAAAATTTTGACTGGTAATTTTATTTTAATTCTTACTCTGGTAAATTCAAAGTATAAATGCTATGGTGCTAATATTTATACCGTAAATGAATGAATAAATGCTGCTCTTAAAAGCGCTGCACCAAATGTGACTAGCTAGGTGCTGGACTTGGCACCACGCCACTTATATTAGGTGTTTCAAATAAACGTCATGATGTTTAATTGAAAGTGTGTATTAACATTAAAAGATAACCCAATATGCCCCAACTCGAGACTGGCAGAATTATAGGGTAGCATGAGTACCGAATGCTTGAATAAGTGCCACAGCGCTTATACAATTTTTGGAAACTTCTGCGCGGCGCTTATTATTCAAAAGCGGCGTCCATAAAAATGTATTGGCGTGGCACTTTCCATGCCCGTTCCAATGTTATCCATATCACGTATTCCCATAGTTCAGTAGGCCTATCATAGGTGCTACGTCATCATAATTAAACATTTATAAAGAAATGCTTGTGTCTTTATTGTGTTTTATGTATTCATTTTAACACTATAAATTTATTTAAATCCCCGTTTCTCAAAGTGTTTCATTGAACAAAGGGTAAAATATACTATTGTTTAAGCGCTGCACTTAGCTAAAAAAATCAGGGTTGGTGGCGCTTATTCGAGATCGGCGCTTATTCAAGCATTTACGGTATCTACAATATTCTGGAATAAGTACCCTCCTAAATATATATTTCTCTGTAAAATTATGTGCACTGAAAATTATAAAGTTATTCAATCCTTTACAGTAAATAAGACCTTTGCTTAAGTGTGGCAAGTGTAACACCATATCTAGCATATGTCAATTTATAATTACAAAGAGAAGCAAACATACACCAACAACCTGACACACATTCAACCAGACACCCAGATGGATCCTTCCATTATTGATGGATTATTGATTGATTTTAAAATATATATTTTTGAAGGTATAAGGTTTGTATATTTTTTAGACTACTGTATATATCACAGTTGTTGCATGCATCCAGTTGTGAGTATCTATATTCTACAGTACTCTATACATTATTTATTGTCACAAAAAGATAGAATTTGTTTTCGAATAAAAAAGTACTTCTACTACAGATGTTAGAACTTTTTTACTTACTGTCCAATCATGGTCATATATTTTATTTGAGCAATATGCAAAAATGTACTTGGGGGTGGGGGTATAATCAATATGCTCATGTGGACATTATGAATAATGTGCTTGTGTGATCAAGTGGCTAATACAACCCTATTATGATGTTAATATGAGCATTGAGCAACTCCATATGTCCCTAATAATGCTCATGTCGGTCATGTGTGCATTGTAAAATGAGCAACAAACTTGTAATGCTATGCAACAATGCTCGTATAGCACTGTACATGCTCATTCAAAAATTGTACATAATATGCTTACATGAGCAGTTCAGCCATGCATATGAGTAATGTGCTCATGTGTGTATATGAGCAGATTTTTCATATGCAAAATATATCAGAGGTATAGACCCCTGTCTATTTCAAATGTAATGTAAAGGTGTTATCATTGTTATTGGCTGGAAAGTCAGATGAAAAAAGGAAAAATCTGACAAAATTCTAACCTTCTCATTACATTTATTCTGTGATCAACCTGTGATTGGAATGGTTTCTTCCACAATGGACCCAACCATTCCACTGACGGGTTGATCCGGGGCACTCTGACAAACATTGGCAACCTTATTTAATACAGGAATTTCATCATAGCAAACACGATTTACCTCGAAGATGTTGCACACCCCACGGAGCTTGATCAGCGTTGGTTGGTAGGTATGGGAAGCTGCTGTCACCAGACGTCCCTTGATTGCCATTGTGGGATGTTTTGTCACCATGGAGATATTTATATTTAAAATAATTCCATAGTGATGCATCTTGCGCAAGAAATATTATCCATTGTATAGCTGTCTGAAGTGGTATGGCTGTAAATACCTCATAAGGCATGCAAGAAAATGGATGCTAATATAAATCATGGATGTTTCTAGAAAGAGCATCCATGTATCCGTGCTGTCATGTGATCATCGGATCATCAGGTCACCTGATGGTAAATAGTCATCAAATACTAGTCACAACTATTCCCCTTTTTAAACATTTCTCTCACCTCTGTTTAAATATATATTTTTTTTACACTTCTATATAGTACAGTAGTATCCAACCCAAAATTATTCTTGACAATTCTACATAGTAACAATGATGTAGCTTATTTTTCAACTATTACTATACATGTTTCACACATATTATTTCATGTCATTAATATAACATTACAGATATTAATAATATATAGGCATACATGCTGTAAACTTAAATATTACATTAATAATACTATCAAATTAAGTAATATAATAATAAATAATAATGTGATTATTATTCCAATAGAAGAAACATATGGCATGTTAATGATACTAATAATAATAATAAAATATATTGTGTTATTATTGTGTAGAATCATACAGAACATGTGATCATGCCCAGTGGTGGAGATTCCTTCTCATAAGGGGTGATTGTTCTTTGATTAAAAAACTTTTTTGATTTATTTTTTATTATCTTATTTCCCTCTCCTTTGGTTAAAAGGTCAGAAATTTCAACCCTACCCCTCCTCTAAAAAATTATGGTTGGCACTGTAAGCTGGGCTCCACCACTATGCACATAGTTTTGTTTAACAGTGTTGTAGTTATCAAATTGCAATGGCCAAATAGTAAGTCTGCAGTGTTTAATTTTCTCACCATCGTCAAGAAGTTGTTTTGTGTAGATATTTGTGTTACATTTTGATGAAGCATATTTTAGAAGACCGACTGATTTCTTTACACAGGACATGTTTCTTAAGTCTGCACCAGTTAGTAGCGGCATCGGGATGATGATGTTACAAAGGATGGGATGGCGACAAGGAGAGGGATTGGGAAAGAACAAGGAGGGTGCCAGGGAACCCCTTTTATTGGAAATTAAATCTGACAGAAAAGGTAAATTTTTCAGATTGTATTTTTCCAATTACAGGGATTGAATAATATACAGTGCTGTGCTTTGTAAATATTATAATGCATTGAATGTATACTATTATTATACCATGCAATACCATTCAATTGTACCATACCATAGCACTATAAAATCTTTATCCCCTTAATTCTAACATAATGTTCAACTTAAAATATATAGTATTACTAGTATACTATTTTACTACACAATTCGATGATACTATATGGAAATAATTCAATCATAAATAATTTAAATGTTATAAAGAAAAAAAAACAAGATCCCTGTTGCAAAAGTAGAGTAGCACCCAAAGAGAGAAACACAGTTCAGTCATCTAATGTAGTCCACTTTAAGTGTAGTCCACTTTAAGTGCGTTTACACAACACAACTTTGTTACCTGGTTACAACACAATTTGATGATACAATATGGAAATAATTCAATCATAAATAATTTAAATGTTATAAAGGAAAAAAAAAACAAGATCCCTGTTGCAATAGTAGAGTAGCACCCAAAGAGAGAAACATAGTTCAATTATCTAATCTAGTCCACTGTGTGTGCGTTCACACAACTTTGGTGCATGGTTCAATTTCTATCGCTTCTGTCCTTGTGTTTTAGCTATGAAGGTGAAATGCTTGTATGTGCAGCATCTTTTGGAAGAAATATTCACGGTTGTATTGTCTCGGGGCGTACTGCCAAATTTACCCCCAGTCGGACACCACTAAAAATAAGACTTTATTTATTGGTCTTGTATTTTTTGTTATCATTAGGGTTGGTATCATCCACTGAAAGCAATAGAGGAAAACCCGTTATTCCTAGAGTTGTGACACATGACCTGACCAGCAAGCATCCTGTCTCGGCTTTAATGGAAATATGCAACAAGCGCAAATGGCCGCCACCTTTGTTTGAACTTATCCATGATAGCGGACCATCTCACCAGAAGAACTTTGTTTTTAAGGTCAGAATTAACTTATGGCACTTGAGGGTAACACGAAAAAAACCACAATAAAAAGCCATTTCATTATTCCTATTCATATGGCGGCATATGCAAATTATAAACGTAAATACTCAATAGTGACATTAATGTAAGTAATGCTGGTAGTGTGTCTGCTTAAGATCTCTGTAAAAATCACCATTTGTGGTGATGTCATCTGATACAATGTCAATTAGTATGTTTCAATGATGACCAAGTGTATTAAAAAGGATGACTAATGGAACACAGTAATGGATTGAAGTTTTCTTGGTAGCTCACCACGAAGTGATCCTTAGGGAATAAGGAAGTTACTGTACAAGTTAGTCCACACATTGAGCGACATCCGACATCAGTGATTGAAGCAACTACACTCAACCAATTTAAATAAAGATTTGAAAAGTGGAAATATGCTCAAAATGAAATGAATACTGTATATATGATTTGATTGTTTTGTCTACAATTGGAACATTGAATAAGAATATTGTTACTCTTCTTTAGGTTATTATAAACAAGGAGGCATACCAACCAACAACAGCAAGTGGAAACAAGAAACATGCCAAAGCACAGGCAGCCACAGTTGCTCTACAGAAGATGGGGCTTATACCAATGGATTATGTACATGGTGAGGGTTAGCCCTAGGAGAGAAAGGGGGAGGGGATAGGGTGTGTCAGGGGGAGGGGATAGGGTGTGTCAGGTATGGAGCAACCTAGTGGACAGAAGTAGCTTTTGTACATGTACAGTAGTCACTTTCCAGGGTAGGCTGGCCTGAAGTTGTGTATGTTTCATTAATGGTTTGCCTGAAGTTGTGTATGTTTCATTAATGGTTTGAGAAGGATAACCTGATTTCTATGCTCTTCTTGTAACACATGATATACACTTCAATAGCTGTAAATTATGCTTTTAACCACACCGTTCATGACACAAATATGCAGTGCCTACAAAATGCTCAGTTCAAATGAAACAAGTATTGCTTGTCAGAGCGAAATACTGTAGAATGAATAGCGCGAATAGGGTTGGTAAATTTTTTATTGTAGGAAATTACTTTTGTGCACAAAATTGAAAGATGGTTGTGGTACAGTATAAATAACTTGAATTTTGAAGTAATGCTATATGTTATTTGTTTCATTTGGTTGTAAATAACAGTGCTGTGGTTTCCTTGTATATGCTAGTAATAGGCTGTAGCTAGGTATTTTTATGATTGCATTCTTATATTTCTGAAAATTATTTGCATACTATCATAAAACAAATCAAAATTAATATGCTTTATATTGGATTCAATTTAACAGATTTGAAACAAAATCAATTTCAGCTGTATTGTCTATTGTCAACTGCTACTTAAAATCAATCATGTTTTTATAGCACTGTATGTACAAGTACAGGAATTTTTCGCTTTTCTTTAAAATACTTATTATAGTGCCTAAGCTGTTCTTGACCATTTTAAATAAATGTATTTTACTTTGTAACTGGTTGTATAAATAGAACTAAATCCATAAAGGACAGGAGTGCTCAGTGTAATGTGCAAGATTTATTTCAGGATAAGCGCGATACAAGTCAAATGTTGCTATTAAATTTGTTATGTTCCGCAACTCTCAGAGATGTATAATAAAACATAAAGAAAAATAACAAGCTAAAGAAGTTTAATTCTTTTAGTTGGGAGTACATATTTATTTACTAAGTATAGAGTAATGTCACAGAAATTATACATAGCAGTTGTAAAAATAGTTCTGAAGTATTTCATATAATTACAGAATTAAAAATAATTTATATACATTCATATGTTACAAATATTAATGATATATCTTTTGCCAAAGAATAAAATACAAAATAAAACATTCACTTATTTAATATAATGTACATAAGTTATATAAAAGGTTGTATTAATAATTAGAAAAAACACTTCATACACAATATTACATTTATTTGTTTATAATCTATTATTAGCTATCACAACATTTTCTAAAGAAAAATGATTACAGTACTATTATTTAAAATACAATTTTAGAATATTTGTGGTCTCATAAAGACCAGTTATATTTTCCATCTTTGCATACAATCTCTCTTAGGAAACCTTTGCTCAGCATATTCCCAGTGTGGAGCTCACTGATCATGTGATCACTCAATCCACACTGAATCAGGTGACATTTCTCAGGACTGTGATTGGCTGTATTTGAGTGCACTTGGTTGAAAGGTGCTGTGGGCTCGTGCACATTGAAAGATGCAGTGTAGCTCCCGTTCTGTGTACATTTTAAGACCTCGCAAAGGCCTTTCACTGAATTTGGCAATATTACTCCAGCGACTTCTAGACTGTTGACGCTCTCCAAGGTCCCTGATGTTGTTTTCTGTTTAATGACTGTGTTTCTTACCTGAAATAAATTAATAAATATTATGGTCATTAAAGGTAGTTCAATTCAGCTGACCCCTCTATCTCCACAAAAACTTATCCCCTGTACCCCATGGGCCTC
>NW_022727190.1:759350-772898 GCF_011630105.1 Anneissia japonica
TAGGTTATGCATCTAACACAACTGTCTTTGTTGCTATTTTTATTCGAATTAAAAAATAATTTGATTTGTTTTATACCTTGCACTTTTGAAGGGTGGACCCTTCATATGCCACTGGTGCTAATAGTGTGGGTGGAACACCAGCCTGTGCCCCAGCAACGGCCACCGTGCTGCTACTGTTGAGCAAGAAATTGAACAGAGCCTGGGTGTCTGCGCCTTCAACCAGTACAAGAGACTGGGGCTTGTGGTCTAGTTTAACCATCTTGTCCCTTTGTCTAGGTACCATAGTTAAGTATTAAAGTATTCATAAAAAATTTATAATTTATAAGCAGATGTATCCTTTGTGACTTATATTGAACAAGACCTCATGATGGAGTTGAATTCAATTCAATTTATTCCACTCACATGAAATGCAATACATACAATGAGTAACGAGTACTAAAAATGCGAGGATTAATAGAAATTAGACCCGTTTTTTTTTTGTTATCCTTTTTGATATTGATATGATAGTTGAAGCGTCGATTTTTTTAAAAGTGTTATTTTTCTTTAAATACTTATACCATACAGTATATACTCTTATTAATCATATAATTGAATAGGGAAATTGTCTGCTATACCTATTTGACATATGTTCATCAGGTTAATCTCAAATAGTTATTAAAATATTACTGATGATTAAATTATTATTGTGAATATACATGTAGGTCTCCAAATTGAAAGCCTTAATATCACCTAATAAACTAGTTTTGTTTACATAACTACAAATACAGTATTCCTAAGGATACATTTTGACTTTTGCTGGATCAAGGGATGGAAATTCTTTCTTGTCTAATCCAATGCTCTGTATCCATGACGATGCAGCCTCATCATCCTGTGTGATGTCATCGTCCTCTACTTCTTCAGCTGCACATACATTTTCAAGGCAATCTCTTCAGAACAGAAATAGGTACGATAATTAATAAATGGTCATTTATTTCTTTTTGAAGATTTGTTTCTGTCACTAAATGGATTGAAAGATAACATGGTAAATCCATGGTATGTGATTTCATTTGATTTATGTGTTTGGTGGACAAAAACTTATCAATCACCGTCTTGTGTAAGCAGCCACGCTGTGACAAACAACTCGCACGTTGAAAAAAACATTTTTGATCTCTAACAATGGTAATTAATCAATTAGATATATGGATTAATGATAGATGAAAAGAAAAAAAACAATGCCCAGGACCATAATAAATAGGTCCCTGATTTAGGTAGCTACCGCCTTTAAAAAGGACCCATAACTGCAGCTCTTCCGTAGAATCCTAGGCCTGCTTTGTACAAGCCAGGTATTAACAATTGATGCAGATTTGTGAGGTTTAACAAAGGAAAGCACAATAATATCACTGCATTTTTGCAACCTTTAAGGTATCTACCAATAAATATAGAAAAGATAATACTAACATTTTATTAGAGAGTGAATTATTTATTGACGAGTCAGGTGTGGTCAATGGTCTTTCATTATCTCCTACTTGGAGACCAGGAAGTGAATACTGTATTCCTGTAGAAATAAATGAAATATACTTATTCACTTCATAGAAATTTCCTTCAAATGTAAAGTACAAGTTAAACAATAGGAAAATAGGTAGTAAACAACTTGACATTAATATATTCATAAATAATCAGTGGGGGATTCAAGAAGAGAGGCCCAGACGGCTTGGTTCTCTCCCCCTAAGTTGGTCAAAATTATTTAAAAAATCATAAATGGAGAAAAAAAGAAAATTATGATCAAATTTAGGTCTGCGAGTGATCATAAATTGTTTACCCTCGCCCTAACCATTGTGGGGCTGATTTGATCTAGACCCTCCCTTTGTGAAAGTCCCCCCTGGATATACCACTGATACTCAAGCAATGAAATTTGGAGTTCTAATTCCTTGTTGACTTACCTTCCCTGGACAATGCCTCCCGGAATCCTTTGGTTGTAGGAGTGATGATTGCCTGCATTTGTTTGCTGCCACCAATGCCAACAGCTTGAAATAATATTGAGAACTGATGGGCACATAGGTAGAAATATGGACAGTGCTTTGCACGAAAGAGATGAAAGATGGAACGGAAACTTTCACACCAGCTTGCAAACAAGGACTTCTGTATGGCATCAGTTGAGACAGCGAAAGACGGTCTGTGAAGAAAAAAAATGAAATATTTCATGATATTTAAGAATGTACTGAATATAAAATTTCTTTTTTGTAATTAAGATTAAAAGGAAAACTTAAATTTTTATATTTTAATCAGTTAACTATTGCTAGGGCAGTATGGGTATTGAATTTACCATTACCATAGTAAAGATTAGTTATTTCTCTTTGCAATTTTAAATTTCTGCTTCAGCAACTTCAACCATAAATGGCCTGTCATCATCATGTTTTACGAGTACCAGCAGTATCGCCAGCAAATATATTAACATTAGAAGATGCATTTGTTGTACAGCAGTTAAATGTATAAAATGTACAGTAAACCAATTCCAATAATTGTTATTCCAATATCAAACAATACAATTAAACATAGACATCACTGAAACTTAAGGTTTACCAGTATTGGTTAATTAGTTTTATTAATCACCCTCAAAAACTGGGATGGTTGGTGAAAAAAAAATCAGAATTTAGAACAGCTATGTAAAATAGAACATCCATATTTAGCAATTTATATGAGTTGAGTGATAGAATTGTATCATACTGACAGCCATATGGATGCTGAAGATAGAATAAGTATGTTATCTGAATATCTTTACCATTTTTAGAACCAAAGTTAATAGAATATTTCCATGAATGCTACTGCATCATAAAACAGTATTACAATTGTCTCTGAAATATATTCATCCTCTTTTAGTAGGCCACAGTTTGTCTTCATGAATATTATCACGATTATGTTCTTTCTGAACTGATTCCACTTGATTCCTACTGTACTGCTAAAAACAATTGTGTGTGTTATTCTTTTAAATAAGCACACTCCAATACATTACCAGTGAAACAGTTACATATATTATACTACATAGGATAATGAATTTAGATGGAATATTCATATCGTTGCAATATTTAATATGCACAGAACAGTGTCAATAAGTTGGCATCATTATAGTATACATATCAGAGTATTCTGGCTGTCAGTACATTTCAATGCCTCTTTAACATTCAATGTCCTCACCTCAATGGTCATTCTCTCTAAGCCTGTAAGCAGAATTTTCAAAAGGGGTTCTATTTTTTTTACCTCACCTCACCCCCACCATGACTGGGGTAAATTTTAAAGATATAACACCTATATGTCCAGAAATTGCTATAAAAATGCAAAATTTCAAATATTTGGAGTTAATTTCAAAGAACAACTTCTATGTAAATGGTACTTTTTAATAATAATTTAAAAGGACACTTAATTTGAACATTGAACCCCCTGGCTACGGGCTTGGTCTTTAGAGTAAGTTAATAATCTATTGTTTTTCCGATGTTGGATGTGCAGGGGTGGACTTTGATGAGGATGTGGGGAGCTAATCTTTTATTAGCCATTTATTATCACTGTGAAATAGTCACTTATAGTGATTAGGCCTAAATTAACACTTTTATTAAGGCATATGAAAATATTAGTATATCAATGGGGACCACCTCTCTAGCATTTCAACTTGCCAATTACTTGAGTACGGTAGGTGGAGCTGATGTAGATACTTACACAGTGTATTATTCTCCCCCTCCTCATAGAAAATCATGAATCCATTCCTAAGGACGAGGTCTGTACTTTGAAGATACTTAGTAGAAATTATATACTATAACTCCAGTTTTCATTACTATTTTTTGACCCATTATGCATTGACCCTAAATGTAGCGTTACCATCTAATATTTCTGAACTACAGTTAAGAAATGTGTCTTTGCAATCTAATACGCACTACTTTTTTAGTGTACAATGAATTTATGTCAAATTTGATAAATAAATGCGTAAGTAAGCTGGGTTTCAATATCATACATCATCTCATATTTCAGCTGCAGCCTCCTCTGTTTTGCTTTTATGTGGTACATTAGAAATATCACCATGGAAAAATTATTTTCCATGGTGATTTAGTATGGCTGAATATTATTTTTTAAAGTTACATCTCTATGTACATACAATGTTTTGAAGACAATACATGTACAAAAAAAATTAATTTAATAAAATTATTGATTTCAATATTGATTTTCATCCTGATCTAATGCTTTCCCTCCACATCAAATATTTTTTTTATCTTTGTAATAAAATAATTTTTTTACTCAAGATTTGACATTTCACATAATTTCTTGATGAATAGAATTTGTTAACATTTTTTGGAAAGCCATAAATCTCAAAAACAGCATTTTGAAATAGGTTTTTAGCATTACTCTAATATTTTTATAGGAAATTTATTATTTATTGGTAAGTTATAAAACAAAAATGACAGATGTCTGCTTGGATTGTGATGAAATTCAATACTTGAATTTTCCTTTAAGAAGTGTTGATGAAAATCCTGGAGACAAAACAAAATATTATCTATGTTAGGCTACATTCCAACCAGAGAGATACACCAGCTGTATCTAATGCCGGACGTATGTTAATCCATGGGGCAACTAGTGAGATGTCCAGACTGGGTGATTAACGAATGCTCGCGTAAGTATTCGCGCAAAATATTCATATTCATAATTGCGCATTTTATTTTCTGTTTACATCTAGGCTTGACCAATCATTATGATAGGTCAATTTCTGGCCAAGTTCAGAATCATTGATGCATGACTGTCGTAACTCAGTGGTGTACGGTAATCTGGGGTCTGTTGGTGGACTATTTTACGCTACTGATTGCGCAATAATACTGGAGTTCGCTACACCGCGCACAAGTTCACACCACGCAATTAACGTTACGCTAGCATAACGGGTTGTGACTGAACACAGCCACAATAACTGTACACATTCATATTTTATTTGAAAAAACATGTGACACGCTTAATATGGTCATGATGACCATATATATAGGCACATCATGACTACATATGGGCATATAGTTTTTGTTATCTTTTTTCGAAAGCATTTGGGAGCATACTGAGCATTCAGTAATTTAACACATCAGGGAGGGAAAACATTGATTCATATTATTTCTCCTGACGCAAAAAATGTCATCAGAATAGCACTGCAGTGCCTGCTGCTACTTGGGGATTGATTCCCACCTGAATCGCTCGCACGATTTTTTTTTCCTCGCAAGCATTAAGGAAAGTACTGCGCATTCAGTACTATAACTTGTCAGACAGGGCAAACATTGATTCATATTATTTCTCCTGACGCAAAAACGTCATCCGTATATACTTCTTAAAATGTATTTTATTTTCATGCAACAGCGAGTGACTCATAACTAACAGGATGAAATTTATGCTTTATTATTAACCATGCCTCATTATGAGGCTTAGAAGCTAGAGTTGTTTACAGTCATAAAACAATGGTTTCATAGAATTTGAACCCTGAAAATCAAAGGCAGTTGAATTTCAACTGTATTTACACAATCATAGCATCATATTGTTTTAGGATATCACCAAGGATGTGAAAGCTCTCACTTTGTTTTTTCATATTTCAAATTGTAATAAAACAAGTGCTAGAAAGTCAGAGGTAAATACCCAAGCATCCGAACACCCCTTGATAAATCAATCATTAATAATATACATGTTTGCTTTAAATTTGATTTTAAAGAAAACCTTTCCACTTTCACTTGTAATTCATTTGGAAACAAAATAAAATATATCATTTTGTGTTTGTATATCTCATTTTGCATAATAAATAATTGCAACCAATACCATTCAAAATGTTTGGGTTTAATTTAAATTAACAAAATGGTAAGCACGTGCTTTCTAATTTAAAGCATTGTTTATAGAACTGAAGACCTCACTTCCACTTTCATTATACTGCATTAATTATTGGCAAGCACACTGTTGAGGACGCGAATATAGATATTTGGTGCAAATAGCAAAGCTTTCGGCTTCATATTAGAAATCAGTAGTTAGAGTCTCAAACAGGTCACTTGTTTGTATTTTTGGGCAAGGTACTTTGAATATAAAGTTCTCAGCACTAACAATTTAGTACTTTGTAGAATAATGAAGATTTATGCATTCCACCTGGTACTGATTCTAAATGTTTTAATTATAGAACTATTGTCTATTCCGATGGTGTTTTGCGTCAGGAGAAATAATACGAAATGATGTTTGCCCTACATGACATGTATTTGGGAATGTACTGAGCATTCAATACTTAAAACATGTCAGGTAGGGCAAACATCATTTCAAAATATTGTCTATTTTTAAACAGACTATTTATTGAGGTAGTTACAGATTACCTCTGTGAAAATTCTTAGGAATGGCTTTAACATGAAATTGATGGGTAAATTCAAATTATTGTGCGTTGATGAAACAAAACAATATACAATTTTCAATATTTGTTTTACTTACACATCTCCTTCCTCAACCTGCTTTATTATTTGCAGCCTAAATTTTTGATATACTTACTTGGCTATCTTTGGCTCTTGGACAATCCTAGGAAATGCCTTAAACCATGGAATTGATGGATGAATCCAGACCATAGTCTGTTGATGAAACATTGATTTCAGATGACTTGGAACATCTGATTTTTTTGAAGCAGGTTCCTGTAAAAAGCAATAAAATCATTTTGATAATGAACTTGGTTGACCTTCTCACACAAGCAGCCATACACTACAATACACAACATTTTAAACATTTTTCTAAACAAAAAAAAAATCTCAATAGTTAAGATTCCCTTTAAATCACTTTATTTTGCCAGCTATCCCCTGACTTATTCACTCAGCCCTCCCAATATCTGTTACACCCCATCTGTTCCCCAATATCAATATACCTAGATACGCCACTAACATTTTTAAAAACACAAGTCTTGATTCAACTACTGTTTTTTTTTTAACATTTGATTAATTATTATATAATTAAATGAAGCTGTCCTAGAGATATATTTGTAAAAAAAATACGTGTGACATTGTCAACAACTTTATTAATGTTGATATCTAATAATAAAATGTACATAAAAATGTATAATAAAATTATAATGTTGATGCAAATGTTCAGGCTTTGTCAATATAAAATGTGAATACAGCTGTTTTTATTATGAATTTGGATCCTGAGAAACATAATCCTTGAGACCTATTACAAGATCTATCCATTAAGTATTAATTAGATTCACCTGATAGTGTACAATTGATAGACACAGAATCTACTGCTGCACGATGCATCCACGCTAATAGAAAAGCACTCAAGATGACAAATGTGCACAAGTAATAGTAGAAGATGCTCAAGACTCAAGATTATTTGCCGAATTATAGGGCATTCTGGTCCGGCGTTACTACACACTCGGGCAGAATTTTAAACGATGCTAAAGAGAAATTGCCTTTCCAAAGGTCAGATGGATTAGAGGGTTTGATTCTTTAACATATTGTTCCCTCACAGTATACATACATGACAACGCATTTGAATATCAATAATTAAAGCGAGCTATAAAAAGGAATTGCTGTTAAATGTTATTATTTAGACTGAGATTAATGAGGTTTGGAATTACAGTTTGATAAATGGAAGAAATTAAAACATTGTTAATTCATACCATACTTATGTAAGGATTTGATATATCGCATACTTTAATATCAAAATTATACATGATGTAAACTCTTATAAATTATTTCACAATTAATTTTGGTCTGTTGACCTTTGACCTAAGATCATTTTTTTCTCCCCTGTTCATGGAATACGGAATCAATCACATACGTCTATTAAACTAATTTGTTTCCTGCAGAGTATTACTAGCCATACAGCTAATTCGGAACCTGACTCTTTATGCGATTCCCAGAATCTGGTCCATATTTTCATTTTATATAATATAAGCTAATATTTTCCATTACAATATGCTATTTCTAATGAAAGTTAATGTTATGTTGACACCATTACAGCAGAATCAGGTTGACACAAACAGTTGTACAATAAAACAGTTTGTCATTTCTGTAAAGACAATTACATATTTTACAGAGAGTGGAGTCACATGTCAATAATGTGGAAAGCAAAATGTAAGTCATTATGTTACCTGTGTTAGCTCTAAGCAGCTTGGAGCAGATGAGTGCACGCACTTGACGAATGCCGATAATCCCGAGGCCTCCTCAGAACTCTTGAGTGAAGTGCACCAACTGAATGGTTTCTCTGATGTAAAACGCAGTCGCGTTTTTATGCTCCAATCAATTGGGAAGTTGTCAAATGCTGTGCGAGTCTGTTGCGATCTTGGTTCCTGGAATGATAAAAAAAAACATTAAATGTAAGCTCATATAAAATGGTTATTAGAGAATGTTTTTGTCTTGGAGTTGTGAAAGTTTTTTGGCCTTACTGGCAGTCTCCTAATGTTGTTGGTGCAATTCATTCAATTGCTGTGACCGCCATTTTGTGTATTATACTTTTCATGCATTGACCTCCTCATGTTAAAATGCAATTAACATTTGCTCTAAATCTTGACATTATTTTGTAAACAACTGATGATATTACATTGAATGAATCAAAAGTTTTGAATAAGCATTTTTCCTTCCTGTATTTTATGTATGCCATTCTGTAAATGGTGGGCTCCCCATTTTCAAATGTGAATAATGAATTAAAATAAAATATAAAATAAATAAATAAATAATATATAAATAGTCAAAAAATAAATTAAGTTTCATTACCCATGGCAATCCTTTATAAAGATTCTTACTGAGCAACTAAATAGGCATAGGTAATCAGTAGCAAAAAACACCAAAAGATTTTTTTATCTAATACAGAATTCTTCTCAAAGTTTACTTCTCGCCAAATAGGTTATTTATTTTTAGTGCTTAAGGGTTACTGTAAGAATATATTGTAATTACCAATGGCAGGACAAAGCCTTCAACATAGTGATTTACAGGTAAATTGTTTTGGCCTGCACTTACCATAAAACAAAAACATAATTAGCCAATGACTTCTATTTCACAGTAATTCAATTATTTTTCATTAATATACCTCCTTTAATTCTTGGTTAGCTGTCACTTCTGTTTCTCGTAGCATTTCATTAGTATCATTTTGTGAGTGTCTACATTCAGGTAACTCCTTAAAAAAAACAGCACATTTTTAAGGTTTAGTTCTATAAATCAAAATAAACTGAAAACCTTTATTTTACTTCATGCAATCTATATTACATTACATTGTTTTGATAAACAAGCTTATGACGATAATTTAGACATGAATAAATTTAAGAATTACTAAAAATTCAAAATTTGATGAAAAATATGAAACGTGTAATTACAGGCATTTGCAACTTGTACAGTACCTTTCAAAATAATAATCATTATACAATCTATAATACCAAAGAACTTAAATAGCAGAAGAATGAGCTGTTTCGCGTATTTGCATTAAAATTGATGGAACACAACAACCCTCCCGCGATTGGGGTAAAATTTGAACATTTTACTAAGTGGAGAAACTACAGTAAACAAACGAACCAGAGCGACGCCTTTATTATTACTATATAGCGCCGCCGTGCGGACGGGGTAAAATTGCTGTCCGTGTACCCACAAAGCCTTTCGAATGGATGTTCCACTATATTGGGAAGCTGCTCTACCTTCTGCTATTTATTATCTTTGATAATACACACAATCTATTTGTGATTTGTACAGTTACCTTTTAAAAAACATATAATATATTAATAAACAATCTATAATACACTCAATCTATAATTACACCATAACATCAATCAATGTTTACAAGCTTATCAACTCTGTCGAATAATAATAATAGCAAAATAATAATAATAATAATAAACAATAATAATAATAATAATAATAATGAAAATTTATACTGCAAAGCACCGGTATCAATTTAAGGGAAAACCATAAGATGGTTATAAAAGAATGTTTTGTCTTTGAGCTCTTTGGCACTGCTAGCCATCCCCTAATTTTGGTGGTGCCATTCATTCAACTACTCTAACCGCCACTTTGTCTATTATACCTTTTATGCATTGATCTCCTCATGTTATTTTGGATTAAACATCAATATTAAGATTTTCTGATTACAGTATTCAAAATAGGTCTAGTTACAATATTGTTTACAGTACATGAGATGAATGTTCAATTTAGTTTGTTGAGAATTTTTTATGTATCAAAAATAGAATTAAAATTGATTTTTTTTTTCCATTATTTTTTAAACTTGCATCTATAGTTTGAGTACTGTAGTTCTGTAGTAGTCACCACAAGGGAAAATAAACATAAAAAAAAAATATGTTGAGGATGAAATGATTATGGTTTTGTGAATTATTACTTACTGTAGGCAGCATTTTAAAAACAAAGTCTTCTCCTGCCATAAAACCTTGATTTATGGAATGAAAACGTAGAATTTGTTTTTCACATTTGCTCAGATAATAATCGAGAAAGCAATTTTCTTTATATGTTCAAAATATCAATGGGAAATTTGTTTAAATTGCTCAGAATTTTAACAAGGCAATTCATGTTTTTTTTTTCAGAATAATCAATACAGTTCTTTTATTCATTTGATCAAAATTGCAATTTTCTCTATAAATTTGCATTGATGTACAGTAAACAGGAAATTTTAATGATTTTCTTTCAATGCTGATTCTTTGTCTATATTAATTTATTGAGCTCTTTGCTCATTCTTCCTCTTCTCTTTATTTCATTATTTTTACAATTTACAGTGTCTATATACATTCATTTTACTATAGAATAATTGATAGAATAATAATAGAATATCAATGCTGTAATTGTTTATTTTTATTGAGCTCATAATCATCACATTTTCTTCCTAATTTTTTTTTTTTTAAATTATTTTTACAATTTACGGTGTTTTTATTGTATTTTACTATAAAATAATCGGTTGTATTTTTGTCATCAGTATTTACCATCTCATTTTTATCTATTTGTAATTGAAGCAACTTACTTGTACATTGTCTGAGCTTGCTTCATTCAGTCTTCGAAACAGTTCATTCTGAGAATCGCTTTTGGTTGTGATTAGTTTCTCTTCATGAATTTGTGTTTGATTATTTTTGACATGTTTTTTGTTCCTCTGGATACAACTGAATGGATTTTTTCTCTTTGTTGCCAATCTGCCCTCTTTGTTCATGTCATTCAGTCTATCGCTCAAGGCAGATGTCTCAGTCACCAACGAACCTCTTCGCCTCCTTTTCACCTTTATTGTATTAGATGGTCTGGTCCATTTTGGAGAGGTGTTTGCTGAGTCAGCCATAATAAAATTTAATTCCGATCGTGAGCTGGTAAAAAACAATAAGTAAAATAGAAATCTGAGCCATTTGGGGTGAGGTATTGAATAGATTGGTGCTTTATGATGCTTGCCTTCCAATCCCTGGGGCTTGGGTTCAATTCCTGTCAGTGTAATAGGATTTTTTCTCATGAAAATAACAGCTTCACTTCACATTGAGATTTAGTTAGTGTAATGCACATTTTCAATTGTAGTCTGGGCCCCCCAGACCCAAGCCATAGCAGGGAATTGGCTGAGACTATATGCCTGGGATGTAGAGACTTGGGAAATATCTGTTACTGACCCGGGGATGTAATATGGTCTCAAAACGTACTTTTAATTTCTCAAAACATAGGTATATTTTCCAAACGAAATATACTAGTGCAGTGACAGCACCAGGCCATCCATCATCTAAAGTTGGTCCAAATCATAGATTGCAAGGAGTCTTTCCAATCCAGAAGCCCATCAAAATAGTTTACCGCTAGGCCATAGGCAAGAGGAAGAAAAACTTGCATCCGAAAACGCATGGGGCCATGGGCCGGGACTTGGTGAGGGATTTGTACAAAGAAGAGCCACAACTGGCAACTGCAAAACATATCCCAATTCAATTCTTCTTTAATTCAACAACAAAACACCCCTGTCGGCGCTGGTGAAGACTTAGCCGGTTACTTGCATAAAAAAGAGATTAAATTTTCCTTTTTTCTCCAATTCCAAATAATATGAAATTGCAAATATTGACTGGGCCCATGGAGACATGCGGTAGCAACAAGTTCAGCACCAGTACAGACATATAATGGATACATTGTCTCTTATCCCGCCTACTGTAACCCTCATGCGATGGTTATTCGAGGAGCACAACGATATGACTCCAATGAAAACCAGACGCTGGCCGGGTTTTAACTAGGATACAACCACAGAAGCATGAACAGATCGGCCTTTGTATGTTTATATTTTAAAAACCACTGTCGAGTACAGTAGGACTGTGATATACATTCGCTATTGGCACTTCTTGTGCATGCCTAAAGAAAGGTAAGAGAATAACAACTGTAGTTATTTCAATAGAATTTTTGTTTTGCTGCATTTCATCTCCGACTGGTTGATGTACTCTACGGTTCCATTACGAATGATGTCAATAAAACACCAAACTTTGAAAATTGATTTTCTCGTTTGTATTGTTGGTCTACTGTAGGCGATTGAGTACTGTACCACCACTCTAAAATATAAGTCTGAGCGTGCCTTTTTCAGCCATCTAGGCCTAGAGGTGCCAAAATCTTCTTATGAACTGGGTAAGAGCCTCATTCCATTTGTGAAAGTCCCTGCCTCTCTGGCCCCCCCCCCACCCCGCACCATCTATATTTTCCCGGATCAGCCACTGTTTCATTGTCCTCTCCTTTATGTTAAGATTGTGAATGACTAGGTTGTTTTTAAATGCATTTTTGTTTGTGCTGTTAATAACATGTTCTGGCAATGTGTTCCAGGAATTGATGACTCTGACATCAAACAAAGAAGAAGGTATCTCTAAAGGCACGGCTGTTTTCTGGGTTTGGATAGTGTGAGAGAAAGTCCTTAGTTGTGTAGCCCCCCTGGACGTTGTCTTACAAGCCTAGCTAGGCCTAGCCTAGTCTTGTTTAATAAGGACGTAGGCCTAGAGGCATAATGAGCTCCTTCCCTTGCTTGCACAATCTAGGCCTAGCCTAGGGCCCCTAGCCCTAGCTAGGCCTACTAGGGCCGCAGGTCTATCCATTCATTCCTCTCCCCCAAGGCCTAGGAGAGCTAGATAGGCCTAGGCTAGCCTATGCCTCATACATCTTTAGTACTAAGTACGTGTATTATATAGACCTAGGCTAGTTTGAGTCTCAAAAATACATATTGCCACCTAAACAATTAGGATACTTTACCTTCGATCTTTAGACAAGATCAGAGAAAGTTTGCGTGCAAAATTAACTTACCAAATCACAAAACAAATTTTCCCGCTCTGTCGGCGGACCGGAACGAATTAGGCGTGAACTACAGTATGAAATGTTCAAATGACGGTCGGAAAAATTAATAATGAACCAGAATACTGTAAACTTGTGTTCGTAAATTAATTTGTCTCTATTAACGATTGGCTGTCACTATTTTGCTGCTCCTTAAATCAACATAATGTAACATTTCAACTGAAAAATATGGAGATGCTGATAGGGGCATATTGAAAACACTGTTTATTATTATTATTATTATTATTATTATTATTATTATTATTATTATTATTATTATTATTATTATTATTAT
>NW_022727190.1:772970-796890 GCF_011630105.1 Anneissia japonica
CATCATCATCATCATCATCATCATCATCATCATCATAACCATTATCATCATCATAACCATCCTCATCGTCATCGTAATCCTCGTAGGCACCATCGTTGCCATCACCATCACCATCACCATTTATTTATTATATTAATAATAATTAATTATTATATTAATAATAATGATAATAATAATAATAATAATAATAATAATTATTATTATTATTATTATTATTATTATTATTACATCATCACCTCCATCGAATTCACTATCACTACCACCCTCATCATCATCATCGTCATAACATCCTCATCATTATAGTTGCCGTCGTCATCATCGTCATCGTAATCCTCGTCAGCAGCGTCATCATCATCGTCATCATCATCATCATCATCATCATCATCATCATCATCACCACCAACATCATCATTAATTATATCATTATTATTATCATTATTATTATCATCATCATCACCACCATCATCATCATCATCATCATCATCATCATCATCATCATCATCATCATCATCATCATCATCATCATCATCATCATTATTATTATTATTATTATTATTATTATTATTATTATTATTATTATTGTCGCCTTGCCTTCAGGAGAGTGATAAGGATTAAGAGATCCCATCATCATCCAGGTGTATGTGATATTGAGCGCTGGATCTGCTGCTGATTATCGACGACTAAACCACCTACACAATAGCAAAACAATAACAGTCCCATGTTATGTAATGCCGGTAATTCCAGGGTTAAAGGAGGTGGCATCCTGTAAGTATATTTATAGCTGGTAGTTTTAGACCTTATGCGTAAATTCACAGAAACTGATATTTATTTTTTTTAAGTGATATAATTTAAAATATATTTTTATAGGCTCAGTTAATTAAAAAAAAATGTTTTATAGTATCGTGTGCCGCCTCTTAAGAAAAATCATTTTGGATAAATTTAGGTGAAAATCATTATTATCATCATCATTATAATTATCGTGATCTTAACCATAATTAATACGTGGCCTGTTCTGAATATAAATCAATGATAGGATTAATTATGGTGATATTGATAATAACAATAATTATTATGATAATGATGATGATAAAGATGATGACGACGAATATAAAGAGAATGATTATATTGCTGATGATGATGACAATAATACGACAATTATAGTAATTTAATAAAATGAATCGCAGTTCCTCTATTAGTGATGTCTTAATGCACTTAACATAAACGTGACATCACATGTATGTGTAGCCTACAGCATAACGTGGAGTGGTCATCATTATTCTTATTGAAGCGATTAATACTAAAGTCGTACATTATGTATTATATGAATTTGTTCTTAAAAAATGTATTATGAAAAATTTACAATATAATTTTCCATCCGGGTGATGTAGGACCATCTATAATTTCTTTATTCAATGTAATAATGAAAATGATATGCATATAAGTGACCTTGAATCTGCTTTCTAAAATAATTAACTGATACTAAGGTTTAACATTAAGCACTTATGCTGATCCGAAAATCTTTTAGCACCGCCTTTGAAGCTAACGTTTTGTGGTCAGACAGATCTATAGAGTGTTCAAATGAGTCTTCGATTCAGAGGATATGCTCACCAACGCGTTTATGTTAGGCCTACACGCAGTGTTCTAATAAAAACGTCATTTGACTGCTGCAAACATCAGCTTCGAAGTGCTTATGCATTGACCTGTTCGACAACCTGCGAGAGTCGAATCACCGTCTTCAGGAGTAAATTAGAATAGTGAGATACCGCATAGCAACGTTTGCTTTCAACCTCGAAGTAATCGGAAAAATCTTGCGAGGAAGAATATCAAGCGTGACGGCTATTCATCCTCTTTCTCTAACACAGGATATTATAAATAATTCGATTGTAGACGAAGGTGTATCACAGATCATCACTGCTAATTTTCTTAATCACCAGGCTTCTTGTGGCGGTAAGTTTTTCATTAATATGAAATGAATTTATTGTTAATTAGAAAAGTAACCCGAAGAAAGGATCAGATATTTTTTTCACTCGTATTGAATAAGAAATTAAATCGTTTGCGGCATAATTGCAATTAGATTTTAAGAGCGTATTATTAGATTTTGTTCACAATAGGCCTAGGCCTATAGTGCAGTACAGGGGAAATGAATATTGTTCCATAGGAATCAACAGTAGCTTCTTATAGGCCTTCTATTCTATCATTCTGATACTCAATCTTAAAATCCCTTGTCATCTCACTTTTCTTCAAATGTTCATCATATTGCACTACTCTTCTTTCTTGGCTGAAGCAGTCGAACTTATGACAATATGCACCATATTATAGCATAATAAAATTAGGTGAATTACATTTTTTTCGCCGTTTTTTTTTTTTTTTTTATTATTTTTCCTTTTCTTTTGCTCCTTATCCCAGAAGACCATTATGAAAGCGTCGCTAGCTCAAACTCTAACTTCATATCCTAACTTCTAGCCTGTTTCTATTTTTGATTTCTCTTTTTTATTATTTTTTTCTGTCTGTATTGTTTATGATATAGACCTACAGGCATTTTGTGTATTGATTCAAAATGTTCGTAACATACTGAACGGCCTCTGAGAGATAGCCTACTCTAGAAAAATATTATAATCTCCTTTCAAAAAGAACCGACGGTCGTTGATATCGCGCACCGATAGATTCACCCAAAACAATTATCATACATCATAGTGCACAGTTCACAATCCGACACATCTACGTGCAGTTTGATTTCGACCAGCAATTGCATTGACATGCGCAGTGTTATATATGGAAATCATATTCCGACATTGTGCGTCCGATATAGCTCCATGGTCCGATTTAATTCCACTTCGAACTTTACAACAGAAAGTGTTAGGCCGAATCGTTTCAGGGACGAACGGATCCAAATTGATGCGCTCGTACAGTAATTTGTTATTCTTATTGATTTGATAAAGAGATTAAATGACACGCTGACTATAATTATAGCAGGGGAAATAATATGGATTCCAATGCCCTTCTTTCATTTATCTTCGTCTCATTTCCTTGTATGTATTTACTTTATGTAAAAATATAAGCTTAGGGATATTTATTATTTTCATTAGTTGCATTTATTTTCTGATTATTTTCAGCATTCGTAAAAGTCGATGTTTTGCCACAGTAGGCTTACGGGAATATTTTTAAAAAACGTGTTCGGTTAGTCAGCTTAAATCTAGGCCTAATTCTATTATTCATTAGCCAAAACAAACAATGGTTAAATAACCTCGTCATTATCATCATCACAGGGGTGGCGCCAGCGGGGCCGGTGTGTGCGGGAGGCAGGGCCAGAAAAAAAACACAATTGGTCGGGTAGAAAAAGAAATGTATTTTTTACATAGGCCTATTAATTGAATCTGAAATCGATTAAATAATTCTTCGAGATCTATTTTTAGTAACATTGACGTTCTGATTTTACGGTGTCGGTACTGGTTAAACGATCACTAACACTATCGATGTTGTACACATACAATGTACAGAAGTCACTCAGCATATGAATGGATAAATTTTCATTGAGATTCGATCTGTGTACATTAGTGTATAGCATTCATGCATAGTAAATGGAATAATTAATATCGAAGTGGCATGAAAATGTATTTGAATTCGAACAAAATAATTAATTCTTCGTAGTTATACACAATTGATAATGATCAACAAAGCAATGAATACATTGTAATATAAAGTAAACATGAAACGTGAAATTATCATCATCATCATCCTTATTATGCATCCAATGTTATTGTATTATTATCATCAACCAGTAACTCACAAGCTACGTTCCAAGCATCATCTTTCTACTGCATTCGTATATTAACTGTAATGTATGGTCACTGCCATTGGCAAAGACTTGTGCGTCATTAATTCTTTGTGGATCTCATCTCACTTATCTAAACTATAATGTAATGTTGATTAAATAAGTCGTTTATGTCCGGCAGCATTACCAGAATTCAATTCACCGTCACATGATTAATAATCATTGTATAAAATGCTATATATTATCATAAGTTATTCGCGATGTCATCATAGCACGAATTTATTCGAATCCCCCTTATATAATTTTTTCAATTTGGGACTTTTTCGTTAATTTAAAGGACACACATCTAAGCCTAGGCTATTTAGTGGTTTGTCCGTCCCTTCCGGAAAAACAAATAGGCCTATTATGTGTTCAGAAGTTATCATTGGTTTCAAAATGGTCTGGTAAACACAATGATTACTTTATTCTTTCAATAATATTTTTATTCTTTTTAATCTTTCAATAATTTCATATGATTTTGCTATCCAATACTGATGTTACGCCTGGTTTATTATCACAGATAGTCTATAATGGGATGGGAACAAAATGTAAAATTCGATTTGATTAATGAAGTAAAACGTTATTTGTAATTTAAAAGTCACAACTCATGTAGTACATCAATATCGGGTAATACAATTAACTTATAGCCTTATGTAAGGATACGGTGATTCAAAATAAAATTTTGAACATTATTCAATAAATTCCGTCTATATATATATATAACATTTTAACTGTCTTACAGTCGTCTGCTAAGTACCCTGTGTTTTCTTTAGTTCCAGTCTGCATTCCTGCCAATCTTTCCATTTGTTGTGTGCTTAGTAATTTGATTGTTTTGATGTTTTTTTTTCATCTGAATATTATATCTCTTTTGAACACAGTAATGTGAAAATGTGTGCTACTGAAATAATAAAAAGTAATAAAATAATAACATCAAAACACATGCACGGAAAGTGTATTAGCTTCTGGAACCATAACATGCACAAATTCCCGGGTTTGAATCTTGTGGCGATTGTGAAGTATATTAGCTTGAAGTGTATGAGCTACTGGAACCATAACATACAATAATTCCCGGGTTCGAATCGTGCCGATTTTGAAGTGTATTAGCTAATTTGAAGTGTATACTGAAACCATAACATGCATTTCTCGGGTTCGAATCTTGTGGCGATTGTGAAGTGTGTTAGTTAACGTGAATGTATGAGCTACCGGAACCATAACAGGCAATCATTCTCGGTTTCGAATCTTGTACGATTTTGTGAAGTGTTCTATAGCTAATGCGATGTGTTATATTGGAACCATAACATGCAAAACCAACATGGTTTCGAATGTTGTGGTATTAAGATTTTTTTAACACTGGTCAGATATACCACCAACATTATCATAAATTGGTACATAATAGTTTTAGATATTATGACTATCTAAAAATATTATGTATTTGACTATCTAAAACTATTGTGTTATTACGACCTATTAGGTAAGAGCCGACTGTCCACCAATCTTTGCATCTCAGTAGATGCAAATTTAATGCGTCGCGTTGCCAGGCGACAAAGTGTATATCATCGGAAATTCTCTCATTTAAAAAAAAAAGAAGAAATGTCACATCTGTTTCGAATCCACTGTAATTGCTCAGGTGGACATGTTTTTATTCCTACCTCACTGATTCAACCAAAAATGTTAATGCATTACATTTTGCAATCGAAATGTACATATCACAGTATTCACCGATGGACAAGTAATCTCATTAATTGCTATACGCCCGATGATGTCGTTAAGTAAACGTTTTCAATGAAATTATTTATATGAAGGAGAATTGAGAAAAAAAAACCAGTTTGGATGGTTTCAGATGTGGCCATTCGACCAATTATAACTTAATTAATGTTAATTGTGTAGAGCCTCAAAGTGGCGCGCCCATGCACTACGTTATTCCTACTATTCCTCTTTATATCTAGAACAATTTACTGAGCGCTCGTGATTTATGTCCTAATAGGTAAGGATAAATGAGGTTCACTAAAATTCTGACGTGTAAACACGCGGGAAAGTCACTTTATATACAGACGATCCAAATACTGATAAATGTTCCCGCTGAGGTTTATTTTTTATGTACAATCCCCGTAAAGTAGACAACTGTTTCACATAACGAACAGTGGTTGAGATAATAAAGTGCACTTACTAGCACATGGTAGTCTAAACTTGAATATAACTTTATGTAGGCCTAGGTCTAAATCAAATCGAATTCGCTATATTGATGTTATTATACGATTCTTTCCATAATACGGCTGTAATTGTAGTAAATTGGTTTACTTTATAGCATTTACATAGCCCTATTTCATGAAGATCAGAACGCTCAAAACGTGGATTATAGCTCATTCAGTACCTTAACTATCTTCTCCATTGAGGGACAGTGTCGCGTGTCTGCGCTGCCCGGTAAAGCGGGACCAGGCTCACCTGTTCACGAGTTTGAGTATTAATCCCAATAAATTACCATAAATAAAACATGCAATAATAAAATTTAAAAAAATAATAATAGGTTTAGACCTAAAATACAGCCTCGGGTCGCGAGCTGATTAATTCCTGTAGACAATTAGTATATAATTCAGCTGAGAGCTGTTATGTTATTAAAGCAAGGTTCAGATACCGCCGTTTTTTCGGCAGCACATGTCAATTGAAAACTAGAAGGGGGAATTCCCACTGGAGCTATCGAGTGCGGTAATAACTGGCATTTTATCGGATGTTACTTCTCATTTTCTCACCTCAATCTAGGCGTAAAATGAAATTTATAAGGACCTATTAATAAATAATTTAATTACTCTTACCCTTAAATAATATTTTTCCCAGGAACGAAAATTCAACCGAAAGGTATTAATGTGTATCGGTTTGTGTTAGATTATTTTGACCCCAACTAATGTTGCAGCTCCAGGAGTCTCTGTAATGCTCTGATAAAGTAGAATCATGTTAGTTTTCTGTCTCAATGGCGGAACCATAGGAGATCTGGGGAGGGGCATAGGACTCCATCGGAGAACACTGGACACCCAATCGGGGAAGGAGCCAATCATTAAGGGGGAACAATTTTTTGAAAAAGCATTTTTACAGTCTTAGCATGGTTTGGATGGAGAAAGCAGGCCCGAACGCAGGATTTTTATTTGGTGGATAGAGTGGATCAAAATGGCTCCGGGGATTGGGGGCTGTCTCTTATACACATCTAGATGTGTATAAGAGACAGGTTATTAGCTTCTGGATATTATTTTACATATTGCATGTTATTTTGAATCAACATTTTTATGCATGTACAAATTTGTCTACACCCTCCCCACTAGCGTACCGTTTGTACACTTGTGAAAATGCTTATAATGTTAACGACCCCTAAAGATGCATGTATTCAACGGTTTCTCGCAAGGCTTCCACTGGTGCGTCCTCGGCCAGTTTGCCATGATAGGCTAAAGCCAATAATTTTATCATAACAGTATGCATATTGTAAGTCCACTATAGCACATTCCCAGCTCATTAACAATTACTGTATATCAATTCATTCAAAATACACAGAGCGATGCGTGTACAAATTCACACAAATATTTAATCAAGTGATGTCCCTAGGCTAGACACATAAATATCACCTGCAAGGGAGTTAAAATCTATAGAGTCTTTCAACATGCTAGCTAATGTATACACACAGCAAATGAATACACTAACCCATATAATTACCGTAATAAATTAATAGTCTATATGCTCGTGGCACTACGTTTTATCAATGTTTGATTCAGACCCGAAAAGTTATAGTATCGGTTAAATTTCCAATGCAAAAACGAAATTAAATTTAGTCATTTATCATCATTATGCCAATGATTATTTCTTGATGTACAGTCTAGCCTACAGTCAGTTAACGATATATGATAGCCTAAATGATCGAATGTACATTAAGTAATGACGGGACTTGTTACCGCACTAACGCTGTAGTCAGTGTGCCATAAAAGCAGAAACATTGTAAAAGAAAAAAAGGACGCTGCATATTTAGGGACCCTATCAAAAGAAGAGGACTAAACTATAAAACAGCTGTGTATCGGGAGTTATATGTACAACAAATCACCATTTTGTTTTTCTGTTTGCGGATGTTATAGAAAAACAGCATACTGATATTTCCTAGAGTTTATATCGAAATGATTTCATATCGAGTATTTTGGAAAATAGGCCATTAGAAATACAAGGATGGTCCATTGAGTTGTCACCGACGATCAATTCAGTTTCGCAATTCACAGACTAGCTCATATTATATTTACATTACTTAGCCCCTATAGCAACTTGAAGCGCATACGGCAGACGATTTTTTATCGCCGCTCATTTAGGTTCTTGGCGCAATTTATGTTGTTTCGTGTCCTGGATATAGTGGTCAGGTTCGCTAAGCTCGTCATTTGTTTTATCTGACATTTTAAAAATTCTGACCTGAGCAGAAACGCTATTTTTCAGATGACAAAATTTGTAGAGGCAGACAGAAAATTCGATTCAAACATATGTTGCGTCTCACTCACTCTGAAAAAATAATGGAATAATTGCCATGTCAAGTTTAAAAGTCCAAAATATTTTGTATACTATTACCTTGTCAAAAAAAATGTACGCTAAATTTTGGTCATTCATCACTTTAACAATTCATCCTTATGTGGTAATGCAAGACTCTCAGTTAATGTTCAGTGCGTAGCCTCCGCTCTTTACCGTAGTACCGTTCGATAACAGGGCCATGACAGACCAACTCGAAGTTGAATGGAGTTGGTGAAACGATATAAATAATTATGTATTTACACCTACAGATCGTTGAAAACCATTTTCCTAACCACGGGCTGCATTCGTTATTAATGTTCTCACCCTTATGTTTATCTTCTTGCCAGGTTATACAATGATACTATTCCGCGCGTCATTTGTTGTCATGGTGAGTGTTTTTCTGAGGTGCAGTAAAAACGTGTTTGCTGCACCTGTCTTGAAAGATGATGCAGGCAATGAACTGTTAAAACAAGATTCAAATGTACAAGGTAGGCGTACGCTAAATGTTATACATACAGTGAATATGAGTGTAATGGTAAGAATGTGGACTGTTTCCATTCAACGTAGCGCAGCGGCCTCGCTGAATGGAACAAGTTCATTTTTAACTTCATGAAAATATTATTTCCATTGCACGATTTCTTTTATAATCACCTAAAATAGATCACTGTCATTTATTTTTTTTACCATTAAATGGTATAAATAAAACAATTAAGGTACGATAATGAGCAACTCACTTTGTGTAGGCCTCGTACTAGTAATTTTAATATTTTGATGGCAAGCAAAGATACATAGTTTTAAGTAACATTTTATTGCAATAATTATCTTCACTCTTTATCTAAGTATGTATTCGAAATTTTAATAATTTTATGGTAAGGATCTATAACTTTAGTTATTTGGAGCGTAATGAAAAGTATTGCTATTAACATATAGAATGTTATTTTATGTCAAGAGGTACCTACTTTTGTGTTGGGCCCTAGGCCCATGGTTTTCCTGTTGGACATTTGTATAATGTCGAATTTGTAATAAATAAATAAATCGTCGTCAATGTTATGCATTAAAACAGATACAGTAAAACAAAATATTGAAAATATGCATCAAACCTAAGATGATAATTGGGGTTTTTTGAGTTGTCGTTCGTTCGTATGAATCATAATCGATTCTAATTGCTGTTATTATTTGACTGTATTAGTCGTAGCAGGGTCACCGACGAGCCTGTCTCTTATACACATCTAGTTCGGAGTCCATCCCACAGAGAAATGTTGCGGCGACTGCGCGCTGAGTAAGTCGGACGTCGAATTGTTGTCAACGACGATCAACACGACATGTCTGAGTGGATACTCTTTCATTTGATCGTAGGCCTGATGTCAGACGGCCAAACGACCATAGATCAATGGTGTACCAAAGAGGCATGATGTCCCTGGTTAAGGTTTCTAACAAGCCCGTAACCAGGTTCATGGGAAGGGGGTTTCCTTTAGGCCAAATTTAACTTGGAAGTGTTCCTTCAATAAACAAAGTTTATGATAAAATTCTACTACAGTAAGTACTCAAAAAGTGGGGGGGGGGTGGTTCGGCCGAAGATCCATACGTCCTCCCTCCCCGCTTACGGGCCTACTGTCCCGGAGGCCTGGCCGCATATGGTCAGAGTTTCGAGCGTTTTTTTGACGTTTTCCTTGCGAATTTTGAATTGGCTTTTTACGTGCTGTTCCTTATGGGCCCAACTCGGCCGAGGGCCCATTACAGCTATTTTTTATTTTTGCCACGGGACCATAGATGCGCCCGGGAGATGCGCACGTCACGGATGTTGCATCGTAGCTAATCTTCGTACTGTACTGTAATATTTTGTAAAACATTGTTTTCCCAATGATGTAGTGAAAGTTTGTGGTCACAAAAATATTGAATTAATACACATACATGTTTATTTTATATCCTATTTAGATGAAGTGAATTTCATGGGTGGTGAGGCAACATCGCGTGGACCAGTAGAATCTAAAACGAAAGAAGCAGCAACAGAAAGCTCGGGTGAAAACCCATTCGCAAACTTTAACCCGAATAATACTATCGCCTATTCCTCATCAAATATTCTACCTAATGATGCACCCTATGACATGATATTCATTCCTTCTTCAGAGGTTGTACCATCTGACACAGACGATCTAGTATTAGATATGTCTTCTAGCTCGTTAGAAAACAACCGCGGGTTCATCGATACCATTGATGGTAGGCCTAATGTAGGAGAAGATGAACTACTACAAGTTAGCATGGCTAGCGATGATCCAAGCGAAATGGAAATTGGAGTGGGGTTGGACGGTGAAATTGATTATGGAGATTTGCTTAGCTTGGTGGGTGAATATAGCGACTGGCCTGAACTATCGTGGATGTCAGAATTTAGCGAGGTGGTATCGGACGGCAAAAATTTTGACAATACGCTTCCCGAAGCCGATACAAAAGATACGATTAAGGAACCGTCAAAATACACGTTTGTTAATAATTTTCAAAAGGAAGAGGGCGACAAAGACAACGGGGTGCATGCCGACGAGGTTGATGGTTATGAGGAGGTCATTGATGGAGTGAAAACTCGTAGAAAACGTTCAAATGCAAACCCTCAAGAGACCAGCGTAGATTTATCCGAAGATGAAAAAAACGAAGATGTTCTACGGAAAGATGGATCATCGTCTTTCTCGTCATATTCTGACATTAGCGTTAGTGCTTCCGAAACTTATGATCAGTTTAGTAGCGTATCTGAAGAGGTTTCAGAAGTAGGTGGGATCTTTCAAGACGTTGATCCCAAACGTGCAGAAATCGATCAAGTTTTGGCAAGGTATCCACGACCCGGTGACACTCAGTTGGACACTTGGGATGCCGACTGGAATAAGATAGGAGAGAGAAGAGAAAAGAGGGGAATAGATTTATTTAAATATTATGCAGTGAACTTTCCGACACTCGAAGGAATGAGAAAAAGAGGTGAGTAAACAGAATCATTGGCCTAATGTATATTTGTTTTGAGTGAGTCAGTAATTTGTTAAAGTTTAAAAACGACTAATAGTGTACTATGTTATCAATTTTGTTCATATTTTGCAGTAAGCATGCAGAAATGCGATATACAGGTCTCCTTTTAATTAAAAAACACTTTTTGGAACTTGGGTTTCCATGGGCTTTAGCAGCTTTGGTCTCTAATTAGAATGATAAAGATAATAGACATTTGTTAATATGCGACCACAGAAAAATAGTCTTTAATTGGAGGTGGTCTGAAATTAGAGGGAGGCCTGTATCGGACATTGCTCATTGTCTGTGTAGACAAGTACAGACCCAGGATCATGTTTTAAGCGTTTGCTGTATCAGAACTCGCATACACTATACCTTAGGTTGATACTGTAATCCCTATTGGCGACGTACTTCACCAACTGTCAACTCTGACTGTTGTAGAATACGTACATGTGTCCCTCTAATTAAAGACCCCTCCAAAGAAAGGCCACCTCCAATTAAAGACCACTTTTCTGCAGCCCCAAATGAATGCCGATCTTAAATCATTTTACTAAGTTTAATGCCAACGCTTTTAAACGCCATGAAAACCCTGGTCCCTTGAAGTGGTCTTTTAATTTGAGGGAGACCTGTAGTTAAATACGAAAACAAAAATCCATTTGTTGGACGGATGTTTATTCAAAGTTTGTATTACTAGAGATGCACACAAATTCATTTCTAAATTTACAAAAAAAATCATACTAATATTCGGATCACTAACTTGTCGACAGCAGAGAAACATTAATATTTATACATTATTTTATCATTGATTAATGGTGATTAGTCATGTTACTCAAGCAAATAGAATCGGCAATATGAAAGCCTCAATTGCCACATAACGTGTTCATTATCAGGAAGATCCTGTTTAAATAGAAAGAGACGGCACTTGATCACATGTAGGCGATAGGAATGACGACATGAGATTAGTAAATTGTCATATTAAGTCTACCACATTTCTCATTTGTTCGATTGTGACTTGCCGGCAGTAGCATTTTATTAAATTTTCGTTGTTATTCATGTGTGTACATTCATGTTAATACGGCTATTAACCATTGACAGGGGCGGATTTAGGGGGCGGGCCGGCTCTGCCACCTACCCCCTACCTTTTGGAAAGTAAAAAAAAAGATAAAAACAATGAAAAAAAAAAAGAAACGCTTCAGAGTTTATTTCCAGGAGTCTAGAAAACAAAACTGTCCCGGACGCCCCACAGCAGTGTCGTCATTCGATCTCCCCCTCCTTTTCGGACAGCTCCCCTGATTGATGGTTCGAGTAGCGAATGTAATCGAAATAGTATTGAAATTAATGTTTATTAAAAATTGCTTATGAATGGTGTGTTGTGCTTTCTGTTTTTTTTTTCCTTTCTGAACTGTCATGTCCATACAGTATTTAGATTTATGTACTGGCCTAGACATGTTTGCAATATTTGTACAGAATTTACCGAAGAATATTCAAGACCTCTTCTTGTTTTCTTTTTTAACCATTAGGGGCAGACGATTTCCGGGTACCATTTGATATTGACACGGTTGCAAATGATATAGTTCCTTCTGTAAGCAAGAGGAAACGTAGTCTCCAAGATAAGCGACATAGCAATGATGCCTGGGACACCGTAGACGAAGCCGATGCGTTAGGCAGCAGCTCCAGTTATATCCTGGGTCAATTTGACATAGATGAAGTACAGAGTGAGAGCGAGAATTCTGACATTTACTTGCCAGAGATTACTGACGATTCCAATGAACTTGGGGAGTTTCTATCGCACGTTGTGTCTGTGTCTCCAGAATTTGAAAGTCGCCGGGGGCACATATTCGACATCCCCGACTATAACGAGGGGAAATACTTAGCGCATAGAAGTGCTAATTTGAAGATGCCGTCAAAACGTAAACAGGATATCGGTAACGTACCAGATCCAGCAGAGCTTTTGAAACTGTATGAAATTGTAAAGCATCTGAATCCACAAGATTTGATCGATGCCAGAAAACCACGAATGTATCTGCCAGGCCCACATGCCGGATACCAAGCATACGGTGACGAAATCCACAGGAGCATTTTCGGCTCAAAGCGTCGTGCATCGAGTCAGGAATTTTTTAACCCGTTACCGAGAAGTCTAAAACAAGTGTATACGCCCAATAAGCCAAGCAACGCCCACCAAAACGACGTCTTTCAAAACACGATAGACGAATATTTAGAGTCAGAGGGTTCGGATATAGACACGTCAAGTAGTATTGTAGCTGAAACGAATGAAAATCCCGACTTTGCTACGGTAAATAGTAAGATTCCCATTTAAATATAACAGGCCTACATAAAATGTATTAAAGAAACAGCTAAACAGATGCGGACTTACGGATTATAATCAATTCTAAACAGTAGTTTGTATTTAGAAATTCGGAATAGAAAAACAATCGACTGCAATTGTTCAAGCATATGTGTATACACTTTTTTTATAGACACGATATCTGTAATTACAGAAGAGTATCGTTTTATTCGTCGTTAAAAATCATATGAAAACATTATTTTGAACATATACCGGTACATGATAAACGACCAATTGCACAAATCAATCCTATTATTTTTAAAATTTATTTAGGACTCTTTACAAGGAAATTTCAAGGGTCTATATAAAAAGATTATAGAAATGAGCATTGTAAATTGGAAAGAAATTGTTTTCGCTTTCTTTTGAAAGCCAATAACATACTAACAGAATTACAAAATATAATGTAATACAAATATTCAATTATTTTTCCAAGTTCATCAGCTAAACACAAACGGTAAGTTGCAAAAGAATTGATGAGTAGTAATATCGCCACGGTTCTTGCAAACTATTACTATTAGACCTAGAATATATGTACGAAATCCGCAAACTAAAATCAACGTAATACATTTATCATAACTCTACATAGTAAACGCCTACCTGAGCAGGGGTGGCGCCAGGATCCTACCCCCTCCGCTGGCGCCACCCTTGTACCTGAGCCAGCTATGAAAACAGAAACTAAAAGATAACACGATGATCAAAATATTAGAAAACAGATTTAATCAATGTCAGTGACATTGACATAACGTTTACTTGTTCTCCTTCCGGGTAATTTATCTGCACAATTTTCTCAACATGATGTAGAATCCGTAGTTGCATTATGTAATCAAAATAGCAATTACTAAGCAATCCAGCAAATAATGGCACACGGCGAACATGTAATTTCGATTAAGTTTGTAATATTTACCGCAGCTTAATGTCCGACTTTAATGTATCTTGTATTCACGTTGATTAACATGTACATGTATTCTCTATGGAAAATGTTAGCTATTAATTGAGATACTATATTTGGGTCTCGAATTGTTATACAACCCAGTCTAGTAATCAGTCTAATACCAAACGTGGTTTTGACGGTAGATGGTACAATAATTTTTTTTAACATTCAACATTAAAAGCTAATGGTAATACGTATTCCTCGTACAGCAATTTCCAAATTATTCTATAAAAATTGGTTTAAAACAGGTTAAGGACCATTTCATTAACCAGTTGGCCACATATTCATTTATACGGTATTTTACACTCTTGTAAATTATGGATTGCGACATTAACAAATCCCACCTAAAAACAGAAACTGAAAATAACTGCAAGCTAAAACAGCTTAGCTAGACAATAGTGCTTACGTCAAATCGTTATATTTGAGTGAGGTTTATTTTTTCAGTTGCATTATAATTACTTTGGTAGAAATTTGGTAGTATTTGGTAGTGTTAAAATATTTTGTTCAGATGACTTGCAAATAAAAATTGAAATCGAATGTTACCGGATATTGCCACTCGATAGATATTGCAATGATAAAACTATTGATTTGAAATGATAATCAGATAATATTAACACCAGCACTAATGGTTTGCGTTATTATTCATCTTGTGATTGCACTGGTGTAAGAAACATAATAATTAGGAATGTTTGCGATTAGCTTAATTAAAATGTTTGCGATTAGCTTAATTTACGATAACTATGTTTGAGCCACAACGCTTAGACAGGGTAGGTGACTAATGTTTCCGAAGCGCCAGCATCCCTATTCTTACATACTGATCCGATTTTCCGATTGGTTCGGTAGGCTTTTCGATCCGAAAATCGGATTCGGTGTAAATGCATCTTTAGCTGGTGTAATTTGGTGATGGTCGTTCATAATACATTTTGCATCAACTTAGAAATATCAAAGGTTTGAATCAAAACCGGTTTGATTTTATTTAATTTAAAGTCTGACAAAAGAGGAAGGGCCTGAATATCCTATAATTTATTACAGTTATTGATTATTGACTTATTGATGGCTTTTTGATTATTGATATGTATTTTCTGATTGATTGCCTTCTTATTTATCAGACTCTGGCTGAGCTGATGAAGGAAATCGAGGAACTGACACTAATAGAGAAACTGCTTCAACTAGTGAGACATACGAACGACGAAGATGGGCAATACAGACGATAAGATACAACTTTAAGGCGCTTTGCATTCGATAACTTACGGATTATCAAACAGCAGATCGCATACAAGTTTAAATCGTACGACCTCGGTTGACGATTATAAGTTTGACCTTGTTTTTTGTGTCTCATATCGTTAAACAATTTTAGACGAATAATATTAATTATCTATAATCGCTTATATTCACGACTTGGAGAGATTTGTTTCATATTTCCTCAAAGTATTAGAAATATTTTTGTACTGTTTTAATGAAACAACATGATTCTTCCTGACTTTGGTGTATTATGCAAAATTCCGATGGTTCTTATTTCATTATATTTTTCTGGAAATTGAGTCACACAAACTCGATTTGGATATTCCCAAAGAATAAAATACAATTAATGAATAAATATTAAAGTAGATAAATCTCATCTAATTAGGCCTACATGCATGTTTACATATCCTCCTCAATCAAAATGATATTGCTATCCTATATTTTTATTCTAGTAACTAGAATCAAATTTTTGCGCGCAATTGTTTGCACGCAGGCCTTACTCAAAAACATATTTTAGGATTTTCGTGTAAATAAATGGTATTCGTTCGTTGAGTGTATTGCTTTACCCTTTCAAGTCTTATATTCTGTCAGATATTTAATGTAAAAAGAAATTTTAAAGAAAAGGGACTCAAAAAATTGACAAGTCTAATTTTATTGTCAATTTTTTGAGCCACATTTATTCTACTTGTACTAAAACTCACATTCTACGATAGTTTTTCTATTTGTAACGTTTAAAAGTATATACTATTCTTCATGATGTATATAAGCTCTCTTGTTGAAATAAAGCACGTCACAGTTTGCTGATTTGGCTCCGCCTACTTTGATGTGCGCATGCGTAATTATGCACAAAACTGTTACCCCAAACTTCGCAGAAAAGTTAGCTATTAAATTCATTCAGCTTCTACGTCATACGAGAAACTTCGATGCATACTAATCTGCATACCAAAACAAGAATTTTTACCCCGCCATATCATTATCGGTAGGCCCATAAATTATGACTAAATTATCAAAATTCTGTGAATAAATATGTAATTGAAATTGGTTGTGAAGGTGATAATTTTTTAATGAAATGTAATATCAATCAATTCACGATTTAGATAAAGTTGGGGAGGCTACAAACTAGGAGTTACGTGTTTTTTTTTTATTGTATTTGTATTTGTGCAAACGGAAATAATACAGGCACGATGATTTTAAATTCCTCGTCAACTGAACAATATACACAATTAAACTGGTAATGCTCGCAGTATTGGAAACATGAGTCAACTGAAATAAGTGAACATACGTCAAAAATACTATTCCTGTCATAGGAAAATAGAAATTCTCTATGAAATTGTTCACAAGAAAGGAAAACACAACAAGGATCACAATCTAACATGTTAAGTTCATTCGTGTTTCGCCGCCGTTATAGTGGCTATTTTAGCTTATTTTAATCTGAAATCGAATCTAATTGTTTTGCCATATTGTATAATAAATGTTGATATATGTTGTACTTAGATGTTTATGTTTTTCTTTATCTCTGAGCTGTGTAATCAAATCGTAATTACATTAAATAGTGTTTAAATACTATAACTTGACGTCTGATATGCATGCACTGACGTCATTCAATCCCATCTTCTTCGGCGCGTGATTGATATAGTCTGCTGAGATTTCTTGTTAGTCGCTGTTTAAAATTTGCGGTGAATTTACAAGAGTTTCATTTCAAGTGCATGTTCGTTTCTTATACAATTATTATAAATGCCTTTAAATCGGTCAACACTTTAAACTTGCTCTCCGTACCGGTCAGCGAGTGCCTTGTAGCACTCGCTTCTGGTGACTTCTGAATGTGTTAACATTCCTACCTATATAAACGGTGGTATAGATTGAAACGGAGAGCTATTTTAACGCATATTTTACTATTTGATTTTATAATTACAACTTACATACAGTCTTGCCATTAACTTGATTACCAAAGATAATTTCAGTTGGTGGCTGGTGGCTTAATCATGGTATCTGTAATTAGAGTGATATTTTGGACCTTTATCATATTTAGCCCATATTTAGATTTAGGTTAGGCTATAAACTAGCCGAATAGCTTGCTTTTTTATCTTCTATTACAGGGTAAAAGTCTGGCATATTTTAGTAGGCAATATTGAATCTCGCTCCAGCTCGGCTCAGCAGGGACGTATCCGGGGGGGGGGGCGTGGGAGCCGCCCCCCCCCCTTTGTACACAGTGTTAAAATTTTAAAGCTTGTTCTTGAGCCAATACAAATTCTTTCCTGGGATCACTCAAAATGAATACTTCTAAATCATGTAAATATGCATCAGTATACGTTATACATAAGCCTAATAGAACACATAGGCCTAAGCGTGATTAAAAAAAAAAAATCTTAAATGCATAAATCTCAGGCCAGGTCTTTTAAGATATAGAAATGCGATACTGTATGGTTCAGTTTCGTTTTTATACTTTTGCAAGTTTTGTTTAGCAATACTAATAGTGATAGTAAAAATAATAATAACAATGATGATGATCATCATCATGATGATAATGATGACGATAATAATAATTGATAATAATATTAATAGCAATAAAAAGTGAAGAAAATTGTGCTAAATGCGAAAAAAAGACTGTAAATGCGAAAAAAAAGTTGTGAGTGTTGATCATAATTATTATAGTATAGTTAAAGATTAGTAAGATAGTTAGGCCTAATGTTTCCTGGATATTAAGTAGATCAGCGTTCCGCAAACTTTTTACTCACGGCCTATTTATGATTCCAGGCACCAAGCCGCGGCCCAGCAGCCCAGCCGCGCCAGGGACCAACATACCAAATCTTGGCAAGAACTTTTGATCATGAAGCCTCCATGTATATACAATATTTTGACATCATTATCTGTTCTCTAAGTGATAAGATTTTATTGTATACAAATTAAATATTATTTTATTAAATAAATAATACCGTACATTTGTGTTTCCCCACCCCCACCCTCCGACAATTGTTGATTGTTTTTTCTTTCTACCATGATTCAACTAAACACGGTTCAGCCACACACGTCATAGCAGGGCCGTAGCCACGAGAAGTGAAATGGTCAGGTTGCAAGCGAAGCGCGAGCACTGATGATTAGGGTTAGGGGGCCGCCAAGGGCCCCAGGTCGGGGTTCAGGTTTCCGGGGCCAATAAACTGTAATATTATTGTAAACCATTAAACTGTAATATTATTAACATTAAGCCATTAAACTGTATTATTATTAACACATAACACAAAACAATAATAATATAATAAACAATCGAAATTCTCTGTACAATATTATGCTAAACATTTACAGAATGGACTTCCTTATGTTGTGGTCATATTAGACTGTAATATTATTATTAAAGAAGTTCATTCAACAAACAACATAAAGCATACACATATCAAATTTATTGGGTTAAAGTTCTCATGTCAGTGCATGCATAAAACGATTTCCTAATATTTTTATATCTGAGATTGGCAGACAAAATTCTCTATAGTATACCGGTATACTATGTACTAATTTAACGAGTGGACTTCCTTGATTTAAGAAAATATATAATAATGTATTATTGAGGTACGCAAAGTTTAGTAGGTTAGATGTTTAAAGGAGAGGATTTCCTTATGTTGTGGTCATATTAGACTAATAATATTAAAAACCATTCAACATAAAACATATCAAAATTATTAAGTTAAACTTTCTACTTCGGTGCATGAATATAACGTAATTTTGGGATATATGAGATTTACTTAACATTTGAGAATGTACTGAATATAAAATCTTAAATATTTTACATTTTAATCAGCAATCTATCAGAAATACGGGGATTGGTTATACTGTAAAGCCTTCAGAACCCCTGCAATACTAAAACTGGGATCCAACAGGCAGTGAATATTTCATTTTGATTTAGTGTAGATGTTTTTAACATATTTTAAATTTTATTTGAATTCTTTTTATTTTGTATGGTCCATATGTTATATTTTCCACATACAGATAAAGGAATACCTGAACTGATAATTTATGGGTTTCAAATTACTATATACAAAACAGATATCATAAATCATCATTGTCCGACTGTGTGCATTGAACATTTGACGACGATGATACTGTCTCCAAATGCCCAACCGTAACTTAGGCTACCGGCCTCGCTTGACACTTCACAACAAAGGGCCTGTTAATTAATCTTGCACAGCTTCCTCCTCATCATCATCATCTTCTTCATCATCATAATTATTAATTGTCCATAGCAAAGTACTGTAGTGAAAAAATATGAATTCAGGGTGTATTCAATAAATAGACGTCTCATAATGCACGAAGTGTATTTCAAAGAATCTAGAAAACAAAAACTTTTCGAATATCTAAAATTTATCTTCCAGCGACAAAACAAGCTAGCTCTCTTCTCATGACCACCCCAATATGGGAACCCATCTGTGCGAGCCAGGGTAAACTCTGGATCCGCGCTTGACATGTATTTAATGCTTAAAAAAGGTATATTTACTGTATATTTATTTACAGAAAATAATGTTGCATACTAGCACTATCAGGAATAAATATACAGATAAAGGCTCCCGAGTAGCCATAGACACAAAACCGCTTATAATTATTCAAATAGCACGCATCATCTGGCACTTTAGCAGCGTGTGCAAGCGACTCATTCGCTGTAACAGTGAAGCGGCTTTATTAAAAACTATTTTCTCCAAGATAAAACGTCTCTTTGTTATTTTTTTTCAATTTCCAGACGGCTTCGCGGCCCTCTAAAAATGTTTCGCGGCCAAATTTGGGCCGCGGACCATAGTTTGCGGAACGTCGATCTAGAGGTACTGTTTCCTCAAATTTTCTCACCTCAGCTCCAACCATGGTGGGTCTGAGGTGCGTGTTGACTCTCAAAATGTCCTCCCCCGCCACCTTTCAAAACAAATCTGTGCCCTTCCCTGGGTATGACATCAAACTCTATCGAATCCGCTCCTGATGTTTTCAGGATGTCGATCTTGTTTTTCATGTCAATTTTTCGTGATTATGACTATTCTGGATAAAGAATGTTTTGAGCAGAGGTGGATTCAAGGCCCGCCATCCCCCTCCCTTCATTTTTTAAGGGAAAAAAAAAAGAAAAATATATTCAAATTTAAGTGTGAGAGTGTAATTTCCGGCCATCTAGCGATGCCCTAATCCTAAATTTTATCCTCAGCCCCACCGTGGTTGGGGTTGAGGATAAAATGGATGGTTCCTCGGTCTGTGAAAGTCCCTCCCTGGTTCACCTCTCTTTCGAATTCCTGGATCAGGTTGTTGATTTATTATATAATTATTGTTGCACTTATTTATAATACAATTTATATTGCAATTTTCACTTTATCCTCTCAAAACAGTCCTAAGAACGTTCAGATTGCGCTACTTCACAGGGGAATTCGCCCCCGGGACCCCGCCGGGGTCATACGTAATTCGCATAACTTCACTGCACAGTACTTTGTTTACTATATTGATGTGTGTGTATATAGGCCTATACATTATATATTTTCCGTGGGCCTTCATTGATAGTTGGGCTTGGCAGTACGTTGTAGTATTTTTGCTTTTAATAAGTATACCTTTATGCATATTCTGTACCGCCCTCATGTTCCTGCTCTCTCGTTAAACGTACGGTAGCCAGACGATACACCTTTGATATTTTGTAACCAGCCTATAACAGTAATCGGAATTTGTGCATGGACACCAGGTTAAAAGTATGTCATTTTCATTAATTTGGTTTTTATTCAAACAATTATTGAAATCGTACTAATATTACAAACTCATTTTCGAAGTACATACGTACATACGGCTATTTAAACAATTGCTATAATACAATTACAGTAGAACCCCTTCTTTGGGACTCCCCTATTCAGGAGACGCTTTTCCGTGAAACAAGGGGAAATATATCTTTATAAATTAGTTCTAATTGCTTATGTCAATAAATATGAAATTATAAAGAATATATGTTCACATATCAAGCGCCCTGAGCATCTTACATTAGATGGATATGTGCGCTATATAAAACTACACAATTATTATTAATATTATTATTATTATTATTATTATTACGTTATCTTTATATGAAAAACATACCAAAGCCCTTATTAAAAGGACAATTTTACGTTTTAGGTTAGTGTCCCCTTAATAGGGATACCCCATTAAGGGGACACCCCTATTAAGGGGACACTTTTCTGGTTCCAAGGGTGTCCCCTTAATATTGGTTCTATAGTACTGTGCTGTAAATATAAGCTATGGCAGGTCGCATAGCTAACTAATTTAGAAATTCTTCACATCATTAATGATTGGCTTTAATTAAAATAATCACATTCCAGAAATAGGCCTATTTGTAAAAATACTAGCTGTGTAACTTCTTGGTTAACACATGATGACTTTATACTGGAACCAAATTCAATCACCTATTGAGCCAAATAGGCCTAGGCCTACACCAAGTGGCTCGTGGCGTCATGATGACGTTTCAACTGAGTTAAAGCACAACAAGGACACCAGAGAATAGTGCAACAGTCCGACAACACGCTTCCCTGAAACATAAAATTAAAACAATAATTTATGGTGAATAAAATATAAAGTGGCACCGTATAATAATAGAATTATATAGGCCTATAACTGACGATGCATAATCAAGTACCGTATATTTTATATTAGGTCTAGGCCTAATGAAAAAATAATCTTTAATTGTCCACCCTCTCTTTTGTCTTTTTTTTTTTTACTGTACAGAATTTTCAAATCTTGTCTTTTTATTATGAGTTTAATTGTTAAACAGGACCATGTTACTAATTACCCTGTAGAAAAATGTATTTAAATAAATGAATATATTTTTGTTTTATATATATATATTGTTTTTTACTTACAGGAATGTTGTGTTGGACTCTCTTCATAGCCCTCAACGTTACCATGCTGCCAGGCACACAGCAGGGCATAATGCATGCTTCACCAACTTTATTTGACAGATGACACTGGTAGCAAGCTAAGCAAAAGGTTGCAGCAATACCTATAAGAAAACACCAACAGAATTATGGGAGTTCACTAATGTTTGATACATACACACACACACACACACACACACACACACCCACACACACACACACACACACACACACTAACACATTTGATGCCACACCCCTTTACCTATTTGACTTTTTAGTTAAGAACATCTTAAAATAGGCACCTCTAGATCTGTCTCTTATACACATCTTGTGTGTGTGTGTGTGTGTGTGTGTGTATAGATTAAAAGGCAAAATACTGAAAAAACAACAAACAAGGGCTGGATCTCGGTAGAGATTCAAATTTAATAAGCAGCAGCTAAAAATTAAACGTAAGTAAACAGCCAGAAATAGAACCAGAGTTTTCGGACAGCACTAGTACAGCAAGATAGTGAGAAGTCGTGCAAGCATGATTGAAAACAATAGGCTAGGTAAGATAGGACAGTGAAATAATAATCAGAATGGACAATGAGTAAACAAGAAGACCAAAACCAAACTTCAGAGGCACGCCTCTATAAATAAGCCATGATTTATATAGATAAATTTGGAATGCCATAGGAATAATTTAGTTACTGAGAGAACGTTCTTTAAATCTTACGCTTTGTGTCGCTCCAATTGTCATTATGTATATATTATTTAGAGGGAAAGAAATTTATAAGAGCAAAACACAAAAAAGCAGACCAGGAGAACCTGAAGTTCAAGAAAGAGGAATTTCAAAAAGAAAATAGCCTTTTGACTAGTTTGTAAATTCAACGAAATAGTTTTAAAGCTAGTTGAATTATTTAAATTTTTTTCAGTTTCAATTTAATTTATTTAATATTCTGATTGGCAACTGAGTTGGTAGCTGAATTATATCAAATGTATATATATAATATATATATATATATATACATATATATATATAACTCATCAAAGAAAGGTAAATACAGTGTTCGAATAAAGGACATAATATATATAATATATAGGCATATATATATAATATTTATATATAATTTAACAGTGTTAACGACTCTCTTAATTTATATATATATATATATATAAATCAAGATAGCCGTTAACACTGTTAAAGTATATATAATTTAACAATGTTAACGGCTATC
>NW_022727190.1:796927-799381 GCF_011630105.1 Anneissia japonica
TATAAGTAGTATATATATATATATATATATATATATATAGGCCTATATATATAGGCCTATATATATATGTGTGTGGGGGGGTGTGTGTGTATGTGTGACAATACAATTCAATAACACACTAAATACATTTTTCAAATACACATAAACATAATTGGTAATAAATTTCCAGGAATACCCACCACCGAGTGGGGATCGCATTCACAAAACTCAACATGAAAACAATTTTCTAGGCTTAACCGTTAGGTCTATACTGTATATAAGCCTATAGTTTGGGGCTAAATAGGCCCTAGGCTACACATTAAATAATTTTCATGTCACAATTTTTGTGTTTTACAAAATTGAAATTCATTTCTTATACTGCCACCCCAGACTAGGGAGCTGTTATAAACAAGTATGAATGTAGGCCTACAATATGTACGCTATTCCTAGCTGCGTAGGCCTACATGTATTTCACTCCTACCCCGCCGCATAGGCTGGCATCTACCAAGCATGTATGGCCTTTCTCTGGGCCTAGAGATAGGCTTAGGCTAGATTTAGCGTCGCGGTTCGCTCAGTTCAAGGCTTGTTTATTCCCCCCCCCCCCTTGCGACGAGGGACGCTATCACGCATGCGATAGCGATCGACGTAACAATAGCATTGGGAGCTATCTTCATAGCTCGTCGTAAAAATAGCCACAGCGTAAAAAAAAATATCCCATTTGAAAATATGTTACTGTACTGTGTTAAAATTACGCTGAATAACATTACGTGACCAGCACCGGCACTCTCAGTTGAGTTTCGGGGAGTCGGTCTATTTCGACCATGACACACGATTGAAATAATGGCATACTTAGCAAACTCCTACTTACAGCCTACAGGCTCCTGACAGCAGTCAAAAAGTCCGGATGACCATTCAGACTGTTTTTGCTGTGAAAGAATGATAGATCGAAGACGATTACAACTCATGAATTTTTCACCAATCTTTTTTTATTCGCATTCACTGTAGGTAATAGTATGAAAGGCATTTATAGGTAAGGGGTTCGTTTTTTTGTTGTAAGCCATTGAATGCTTGTACCAGCTGAAACAAACGTGAATTATTTACAGCCCACCAACAATACAAGTTGAGATATGTAACTTAAAGGATGGCCAGTTGAGAAAGGTCCCTAATAGGTGGTCAACACCTCCCTTGCTCACCAAATTTTTAAAATAGGCACCTCAAACTGCAAAAGTTTTCTCAAAGCAGTGTTCCCCAATGCAATGACTGGTTTCTTCCGACGGGGAAGGGGTACCCCTGAACCCACTGGAGACGCCACCAGAATGGTCAGCACTTTTTGGATATACCGTGTCCTTCCCAACCCAGAAAAAGAGGTTCAATCAATCAATCAATCAACCAATCAATCAATCAATCATATACTTTATTGCAGTTTGAAATAAATAACTTCAATTTGAAGTTAGACAATCGAATCTAATAGAGAAAGTTATTTACACATTAGATCCTAAAGGTCATAAAATTGAAATAACACGAGAGACATAGAGAAAAGAAATTGAAAACGGTAAGAAATTCGTTGCACCGCAGCTTATTACTTTCAAAGTACTTTTATCGATTTACGCCTACCTGTACAACTACTTGACGATGGATTTCAACTGTTGGCTGACTGGTAACAACGTATGCGTCCATCGTTATACTTATTCTGTTGTTCAGATAATTATGTACAGTTGTTTTCGTCTCCCTGACAAATTGGTAATGATAACTGCTTTGTAAAGCGCGTTACAGGACTCTATGTTATCGGCGAAAGTAAATATGCTAACAAGGATGTTTTAGCCTTAATAGTTTTAGATTAATAACTATCTTTGTGCATATCAAAAATGAACTTTGAACAATTTTTAAAACATTCTTGTTAACTTTATTAAGTTCATCTGCAATATGTATAATCTCGATGATGCAACATTAATCAGTTGCTTATGAGGGGAAAATAATGTTTTATAAAAAAAAAATTAAAAAAAGGAAGAAGGCCCAGACCCAAAAAAATCATATCTTGTGTTGGGACAGCTGAAAATATAGCAAAAGAAGATAACAACATTGACAGAACAGGAAGAAAAAAGCACAAATCAACAGACCCGAGGCGCGATGATTGAGATTGATCGATTTGATTAAGCGTGAAGACATTGATGACAAGCAAATAACATCGACAACTATTAGTTAGTAAGTAAATAAAACAACAATCAATGGTGGCTCCAGAAATATATCCTGTAGTGGTGGTTAAAAGGGGAAATTTTACAGTTTATGATGGTAAAAACTTTATTCATTATGAAACCGGATGCTAAACATTGTAACTGATTGGCTGATGGATTAGATTAGGAGTGTAAAGGCCAACTCAGACAGCGTCGGCCGACGCAGCCCGACGCGATTTGTTGTCGCGTCGGGTCTGTGTGAGTTGAACGCAGACGCGATGGTGTGCGTCGGGGGCAGTCGCGT
>NW_022727190.1:799409-812051 GCF_011630105.1 Anneissia japonica
GATTCACATCGGATCCAAACCGATTTTTGGGCTGAGTTTCCGATGCGCTGAACGCCGGCGCCCATCTTACACACTAATCCGATTTTCTGATCGATTCATTAAGTTTTCCGCGCCACCACGCCAATACGCAATTCAGCACAATGACGCTCTGCGAGTTATGGATTATTCTCCTACCTTTATATTTACCCTACCTAAAGTACTTAATGGCGTTAAAAATAGCGTATTTTGATAAAAATTGATTTAACACATTTGATGCCACACCCCTTTACCTATTTGACTTTTTAGTTAAGAACATCTTAAAATAGGCACCTCTAGATCATCGCAAATGGCACTCTCACACTTTTTTTGCAATTTAATTTTGCTTTATGCAATTCTGAATTATGCTACGTTTTCATGAAATTATGCTTAACATTAAAGCTACATGCTACGGGTCTAAATTATGGCAAGGATAATCATGCTACGCATCGCCACTATGGCACACGTACTGGCAAATGCCAGCGTAGGCAAAACAAACTTCTCTACCCTGCATTGAGGTGGTGGCGCTATACAATAATTGTCATTTTGTCAACACATCCTTAAAGCTGATTCTGAAAGCTAAAAATAAAGGCTGCTAACTTTTTTTTATACAGTATTTGTTTATTTACATTTTTGTAAACTTTGAATGATACAGACAGATAATTATTAAATAAAAAGTTGATTGACACTTGAATTTCATGTTGATTTTTAATGTTGCCTGTAGCCTATGACAGTGTGCTGGTGATTATTGTTAATTGCAGTACAGGGCTCAGACTTAACCGAAGAAAGTAATGTGGGCGTGGTCGAGCTTCGATTAAAAGGTTTTGAAAGTGGTCCAGGGGCGAAGCCCCCGAAAAATCTTAACAGTTTAGGGGTGTGGCATCCCCCCCCCCCTCCGCTGGTGCCACCCCTTTTTAAGGGAATGTCATGTTATTCAAAACAACGGCGTTGCAGTAGAGGTGCTACCGTACCTGTCCCAAATCTATTTTGCAATCATGAGGAAGCTGACACAAGGATGATACTGCCCAGTGTGTGGGCAGCAAAGTCAAACAGTCGCATTGTGTTTCCGTTCCTTGGCACGTACTGGCCAAGGACATTTATTTCAACTTTTATATAAGGCCTTCGGCCCAAATAAAATATAATTGCTATTTACAGAGGGAATGATCACTTCTACGTTTAAATGAGTGATAAAGAAATTTACAACAACTTATTGTATTGATATCAGTAGTGGACATTAATTGAGTAAACTTAACTTTGGATGGATTAACAATAAAATACTTGAATATATAATGTTTACGAATATCAGTGTAACAAGGGCAAATTAAAGTAAAATGGTACTCATCTTCAACTAAACTTAATGTACAATGTTTGCATAATCTATCTTTTTTATCAAATTTTTACCATCTACTAGTTTTAATTTCTAATTCAAGGACTCCTAAACGCAACTTAGTGAGAATACGTCTATAATTAAAATTTTGTATATGCATTAGGTATAGTTCGATTGTAAAATTATATTTAAATGTCACATAATACTGAAGTCTGGAAAATAAATGAATTTGTTCATGAAAATTTTGACGTTCAATATCAGTTAGACGAGTAGTTATTTCAGATATAAAAGTAACATTGTTCTCAACATATTGTTCAATACCAATTTATACCAAAATCAATTGAACGTAATTTCTCCTTAATAGAGTATAACCAAGATTTATCGTTCGACTGTAATCTTCTTAACTGGAATCTATAACAACTGTAAATACAACTTTTATTATCTGCATTAATTAAACGTAACCACTGTCTCTTATACACATCTAAGTCCACTCGGTCCACCCAGTGCCACCGTTTGTTTGAAAAGTATTTTAAACCTAGAGTGAAATTTTTCAATAATTGGTATGTCATTGATTCCCCAGATCTCACTGCTATACATTAATATTGGTACTATTTTTACATAAAAAATGTTGTTCCACAAATGTTTGATAAGTTGCCAAATTATGAATTAATCGTTTTAAAGTAAATAGAGCTTTGTTTGCTTTTGTACAGTTATAACTAATTGCATTCGTCCATGTGCCATTTGAATTAAACACTACACCAAGATAATTGTAAGATTTAACTACTTGTAATAAAACATCTTTATAATACCATTTTTCTATTTTTTTAATTTCCCCCATTTTTAAGAAAGACAACATTACTTTTTTTCAATATTAACAGTAAGACCCCATTTATCCCAATAGACAGCCAATTTGTTTAAAGAAGATTGCAAACCAAAAACAGTGTCATTCATAAGAACAAGGTCGTCTGCATAAAGTAAATGGTTAATGAGAAAATCGCCAATTTGAATTTTATGTGTACGTTCCGATGTATTTAATATTTTACTTAAATCGTTAATGAATAAATTAAAAAGAAAAGAGGATAGAGGTGACCCTTGTTGAATACCAATTAAACATCTGAATTGATTACTGATAATACTTCCAACTTTTACATGGGCAGAAAGTTTGTCATACATTGAAATAATAATGTTAAGTATATTTTGTTTTAAACATTCTTTCTTAAATTTAAATATAAGAAACTGATGATCAATTGATTCAAAGGCTCTTTTTAAATCAATAAAGGCAACATATACTCTTCCTCGTTTTTTTGATAAATATTTATGAATTATTGTGTTTAAAATAAAAACATTATCCATGGCCCGATGACCCTTCCTAAAACCTGCTTGTTCCTGATGAAATAAATTATTATCTTCTGCCCAATTATTTAATCTAATATTTATAATGTAAAGAAAAACCTTACGAAGTAGTGGAATCAATGAAATGCCCCTATAATTACTGGGATTATTTTTGTTACCCTTTTTGTAAATCGGGTAATGAGACTTGTTGCCCATTGGGTAGGATATATTCCCGTTTTAAATATCACGTTATAAAGTTTTGTAATTAAATCAATAACAAAATCTGGTGAGTGGATACAAATTTCAATGATTAATCCATCAATTCCTGGTGCCTTTCCTCTCTTTTGTAATTTAAAAGCTTGTTGTACTTCATCAACGGATATTTCTTCATTTAAATTGCTTAAGTTTCTATTAAATTCCGCTTGAAAATTTTCAGTTTGTAAATGATCATTGTTATTAATATTAACGTTTTCAAATAAAGTTTTAAAATGTTCGAAGAATAAGCTAATTGGAATTTCATTGGATAAATCATAACATTTGTTTTTTAGTTTAGACCAAAACAATCTCCCATTATCGTGATTTAAAGATTTAATAAATTCGTTTTGAGCATTTTTTTTATAAGACTTCTTTTTAGATCTAAGTAAATTTTTGTATTCTTTTTTCATTTTATTATAAAAATTAAACATGGACAAAGTACGATCTTTTCTAAATATATTAAAAATTTGTCGGACATGTCTTTTTAATAACAGGCACTCTTTATTGAACCACTTATTGTTGTTTTTAACATTCTGTTTTTTATCTGGGCCATGTTTGGAAATACCTTTACATACGTGATCAAATAAATTGCAAAATGAAGAAACAGCACTATCTATGTTACATGAATCTAAAAAAACAATAATAGTTTGTTTCAGGTCATTAATTAAGCGATGTTTCCACCTTAAATTGAAAGTACGTAAATATGCATCAGACCAATCAAAACGCTTTTGCTTATTAACAGAAACAGATGCGTGTTGATTATTATTCTGCGGTGTGATATCAAATAAAATTTGAAAAACAATAGGCATATGATCTGATTTAATTCGATCATCAACATAAGCATCAATAACATTTTAAAATTCTCATATAGAGTCATAATATAATCAACCACGCTTCTGCCTTGATGACTAATAAAAGTAAAATGCTTATATGATTGGAATTTATCTGCCATTTATAATTCTTAATCCTGACTCTTTACACAAGTCTAGTAATTCTCTACCATAGGCATTAATAGTCAAACCATCACTAATTCTAGGTTCTATAAGATCATCTTCGATATATAATTCGTTATCCCAATTATCGGGACAAGTGTCGTTACGAATGAAATCATCTGCACAACCGGTTCTACCATTAAAATCCCCTACTATGAAAATATTATCACCATATATATTTTTATAAACATAAAATTCATTTGATAGAATATTGTAGATATTGTTAGTTGAGTAATGCGAACGCTCTGGTGGTCTATAAACAATAGCTATGATGATATGTCTTTTATTGCCCATGTATATATTTAATCAAATAATCTTGTCAGACTGACTAGGAAGCTCATGCACTTTTAAAAATGATTTAATATATGCAATAATGCCACCTGTCATTCTTCCGCCCACATTATTTTTTTTATGACTGATTTTGCTAAAGTTATTGTAACCCTTCAAATAAAGATCTTCTGTATATTTTGACCAAGTCTCAGTTAAACATATTATATCAAAATTACTTAAGTATTCAATAAATTCATTATCACACATTTTATTTAATAAGACATTTATATTCCAAGACATAATACGCAATGTTCTGTTGTCTTCTTGTTTGTCATTATTGTGATCATTTGTAGCTTGTTTTGAGCCTTGGCCATTTTCCTATTTCTTCTTGAATATTACATAATTTTCTTTTTCAATGTCATACGTTATTATGTCATCATCTATTACTGCTTTATCAAAGAGTAGTCTACGTTTTCCTGTCTGTTGTTCTTCTTTAATACGCTTAATAAGGTGTTTTCTTATAATCCTGACTCTATACGAAAAGTCTTCTCCTATTCCTATGTTATTAATTCCATCACTGGCATTCGGTTGACTCCTTTCTTTTTTATTTCTTTAGCTTTCTTTAACACCCTTTCTTTCTGTTTAAATTGATCGAATTTTACTATTATAGGCCTTGGCTTTAGTTGTGTTTTTAATCTAAGTGCACGCTCTATCTTTATCTCTTCACTGATTCCCATTTTCTTTATGTGTGTTTTGACATGTTTTTGCCAATAGGCCAGACACAGATTTGTTTTGAAATTTTGACATTCTATGTCTAATTACTGTAATAAGAATGATAAAATTTACCTGACCGCTTTCAAAGTGGGAAAACGTTGAATTTTGAAGAACTTAAAAGTTTTTAAAAGACACCGTAGAAGTCAGGAAAACTCATTTCCTGTTTGGAAACATTCTGACCCCCCCCCCCAAAAAAAATTGAACCCAGATCCGCCCCTGTGTTTTGCTTTATTATCAATTGTCTCACAGAAGTCAGTGCCAGTAGGTATCACTATGTTACGTTAAGAAAGTTTGAAACAGAGCCTAGTTTTTTAATTACAGGTATTTATTTATTTATTTATTTATTTATTTATTATTATTATTATTATTATTATTATTATTATCATCATCATCATCATCATCGTCATCATCAATGGCAATGTTGTACAGTAATTTTTAAATAATTAGAATATTTATTTGTACAAGAAAAAAAAAATTATTTAGAATGATAATGTGTACAAAATTGAAATACTTAAAATTGAGGAAAAAAATCCTTAAAATTGAAAAAAAAAAAATTGAATACCAAGACATGTTTCGAACCCACGGCCTTAAGTTCTTTAGAACACATCCTTAGCCGAAGATCGCGAGTTTAAATCGTGCCTCGGTGTTAATTTTCCTTTTTTAATGAACATGAATGAGAACATTTTGACAAAAGAAAAAAATAAATACGTGGTTCAAACTTGCTTAAATTGAACTCACGACCTTAAGTACTTTAGAACACATCCTTAAACCACCACGTCATTTATGCGACCTGCACTATTAGTGTTAAATGACAGTATTATACAGTCCTTGCTGAAACCCCTGTTTTGTTTCGTAGGTGTTGGGGGAATCCTGTGGCCTAACTTTAAAAAAAGGGCGATGAACGTTTGTTGGAAATCACCTGTAGTTTATGTGTACAAAATTTCATGCACGTCCGTTCAAAACTGGCGACGCTGGACGCTTTTAAACGTTTGTTGGAAATCACCTTTAGTTCAAATCTGGCAACGCTGGTCGCTTTTAAAGTTTGTAAAATTTTGGTAGGCCTAACAAGAAGAACAAGGACAAGAACAGCAGTGAGGCTATGGGTCAGCGCTCTGCGCGGACCAACAACAGAATTCGAGAGGACCCAATTAAACCTAACAAAATGATTAGATTAGATGATTGTTGCTTTTGCTGTTACTGCTGTTGCTGTTGCTGTTCTTGTTCTTGTTGTTGTTGGTGATTTGCATAATTTGTGAGCAAATTTTAAACATAATTTGTTTTTCTTCTAACTCCAGCACTTCTATATGCTATTATAATTATTGTAAGAATTATTATTCATATGTCAATAGTAATCAACAACCAATGATTGGCTTATTCAAACTAGAGACACGCCACATTTTGCATCACGTGTACCATTTTATTGCATCAAGATACGGTACCGTAGATATGAATGACCAAGAGATGTTTAAAATCAACACAACACTACATGAATGTATTAGAAATCACGACCAACAGGAGTGTTTACTTTACTGCACCATTTGAATGCTTTAAGACCTTACATCCACAGCAAATATCTAAGACAGAGAGTGTTTTAAAGTATAATACGTAAGTCATTATCTTATTCTTTCTTTGAAGATCAGGTTTCAAAATTAACGTGTCTTGTATATATTAAGATGTGATATATATATATATATATATATACATGTATATATATATATATATATATATATATATAAACTAATTAAATGTGCTTTGAAGCGGCAAAGAGTGCTCAATTGCAAAAGCAAAATATTTATTTATTATAATATTAATAGAACACAACCGTCTTAAATGCAAATAAAGCTAATCTGTTAAATAAAATATCTGAATTAATTGATTAAATGTGCTTCGAAGCGGCAAAGAGTGCTCAATTGCAAGTTGTTGCGAACGCAACATATTTATTTATTATAATATTAATAGAACACAACCGTCTTAAATGCAAATAAAGCTAATCTGTTAAATAAAAGATTTGAATTAATATCCAAATGCTGCCACTATAACAATAACAACAATCTAATTACCACCTGATGGTTGAAAGCAGAGTTATATTCAGTCTACCTGAGGATCGCATTAAGTGTGAAACACCGTGTGGTAGACGGTTGTGTTCTATTAATATTATAATAAATAAATATATATATATATACATATATATGTATATTTGTATATATACATATATATATATTATATACATATATATTAAAGAAGAGGAATCTGCAACTGTAAAAAAATACGTAAGTATTCCTTCTTTGAAAATCAGATTTTAAAATTAAGATTTCCATACTGTAATACGAACATGCCTTGTCAGTTAATCGACTTCGATAATTTGGTTATGCCCAGTATTTTATTGTCTATTAATAAACGGACTCCGTGGCTATGTCACGGAATCTACGAGTGTGAAAAAATACGTAAATCATTATCATATTCTTTCTTTGAAGATCAGATTTTATAATTAAGATACCCATTTGTAATACGACCAAGCCTTGTCAGTGAATTGACTTCGATAATTTGGTTATGCCCAGTATTTTATTGTCTATTAATAGACGGACTCCGTGGCTCTGTCACGGAATCTGCGAGTGTGAAAAAATACGTAAATCATTATCATATTCTTCTTTAAAGATCAGATTTTATAATTAAGATGTCCATCTGTAATACGACCATGCCTTGTCAGTGAATCGACATCGATAATTTGGTTATGCCCAGTATTTTATTGTCTATTAATAGACCAAGTGTCTAGGAACGAGCGGATTGAAGTGACGGATCAGTTACTGTTTGATAGCAATGAAAATGTGTGTACGGTAGGTGTACCTAATGTACAATCCCTTGATGACTTACAAAAAGATCACCTTGATTATATATATATATATGTTATATGAGTATATAATTTGTACGGCATTTTGGTTTTTATCACCGTAACCAATCATTTGCAATTTATAATAACAAGCTTATTAATTACTTATAAATTACAGTGCATTTTATCTAAACTTTCCTAATTGTCTACATATTTTTTATCCTTTCAAGAATGTATTGGATTATATCGACAATAATTATATGTAAGTCTGACTTTATTAAATCATCGATTTTTAAACATTTTAGGGATAGGGCTACATCGATGGAGCGATGTTAATTATTTTACTCTACTCAATTTTGCTTCTAGTAATTTGGGATAGAGTTAATTTAACTGCATCTGCATGTACATCTGTATTAATATTGTGATAGGAAGCTATAACTATATAATTATAATTATAGTTAGAGAGGTATCTTATTAATTTTGTTGTAGGTCATTGCAAGGTCGGAATGTCTGATCCACAGGAAGGAGGTAAGCCATGAATAGTTATTCTACCAATGAAGGTTAAAACCAATTGTAAATAAACCCATATTTACGGTAAATAGCTTAGGCCTATTTAGAATTGTACTTTCTTATTTAAGTGTGAAGAGAGTTCTTGTACATTCCTAGTCTTTTTGGTATCAGAACAGACTTTCAGATCATTTTGATATCGATTTATTTCTAGCAGTTAACTTACGTTTACGTTTTAGCTTTTTCTTATAAATTTTGTATCTAGTCTGGTCGTTTTACTAATGTACCGGGAAAAATTGTTAACAAAGCTTTTTTGGTATCAATCGATGCACACGGGTGTCCTCTTTAACATACTGAAAACTCGTCTTCAGTCCTCCTTGGGGAAAAATTATAGTCATTATAGTGAAGCCACCCCCCCCCCCATTTTCAACTTCAATGATTTCTCATAGATTTGAAAACGCTCTAAGCATAAGCCAACATCTGTAGGCTGTTGTAACCAGGAATCTATATCTGGTATCTAGGAGACCTAGGAAGAACCAATAGGCCTATGCCTATGGTGGGATTCAGAGAGAGGCACGATGGGGAAGGGTACGATGGGGAGGGGAGGGGAAGACCTCAGAATTTGAAGTATTCTAGCATTTAAATGGCAAAGTTCATCATGTGAATAGCATTTAATGCAAGCTAGTTTGGTTAATTTGAGAGTATGCCTAAAATGGGAAAAGGGATTCGCGTTTATGGGGAGGGGGTGCCAAGGGTTCTCCCTGCCATGTGAGCACAATTTGTAGGTGAGACAAAAACCTCAAAAAGGGATTAAATAAGCCTTTCAAATCCCTAATTTTGGAGTTTCCAGGTGATTCGCTCTTTAGAATCCCTCTGAGTGGTGCTTGGCCGTTCCTGTCTCGGCCCACTTTGCCGCCAGGAAAATCAGCCCTTCCATTGGGTACATCGCCCCTTCCCCCGTCATGAGCATTGGCACCTGTCGGGGACATCGCATCCACAGTCCTGTGCTGATATTTGTTTCGGGAAACTGGGTTTCAATAAACTGGGTAGAGAGCATATCTCCGCCCACAGCAAATCCCTTTCTATTAAATAGATCTCGACAAAAAAGTTGCTAATTTACGTCAACTCACTTCGCTCCACTCCTCTTCAAAAACGCACAATAACTCGCCAATCTCTTTGTATAAAATATTTTCTCAAAAATATATTCCTACTCTCCAACCACCAACCAAAATCTATTTTAAAAATAGTTACACTAACAGGAAAGTCCCATTTAGATAAGTTGATTATCTGATCTGCTTTCAATAGTCCATATATTTATCAACACCAAAATTTAATCACTTTTTTTTTTCACTTTTTAGAACGCCTTCTATTGCATCATATTCTGACATAACATACTGACACGTTTTAACCTTTATAGCTGACAAACAAAATGCATGCAATGTATTTGTGTTGAAATCGAAATACTATGGATATAGAAACATGGGGATTTGATTTTTAGCGTCACATGTTTAAATGTAAAGATGCATTAAACATCCAATAAGTTCCGAAGAAAGTGAAGTTAGTACATATAAAACGCTGTACACATTTACTGTAATTGCACAAATTTAAATATTTATCATAAAGTTATTGTTTCTGCCTATGGGTAATACGGTAAACTTAATTTTAAATGGTTCTTATAGCCACACCATACGTCGGATCGTGACCAAAATTTAAACATTTTTTTATTATTAAAACATGACAAACTATTCTGGAAAGCGTCATTTTCAACCATTAATCCAATCAAGAGATATTTAGATTTGGGTCCTAATGGCCCTTACATTCACCCCCGTATTTTGATCGTCACCAACACTTCACAATTTCTTCCTTGTAACTTGGTTAAACCTTTCACGAAAGTTTCAATCATATCATTTGATTATTTTTGAAATATCTGGTCTGGGACGTTTTCTTTTGAGTGGTCCTCATATGCACACCCCACGCCGGTTGATCACCAAAATTTAATCACCTCATTGGGTTATACCCAACAATCCCTGTAACTGGCATTTAAACCAGTGCAGCTGTTTTTGAGATATTTTGTACACAAGAAACACGCAGGACCTTAACAATTTAAATGACCCTCAAGTTCACACCCTAATTTGGATCGTGAGCAGCATTTGGTAATTTCTTCCTTGTAACAGGGGTGGCTCCGAAAATTATAACAATTTAGGGGTTTCAAAGGCTTATTTAATCGATTTTAGAGTCTACTAATATGTAGAAAATACATATAATTTTTTTTTCTCCCCGACGAATTGTGCCCCCCCCCCCCCCTGCGCCACCCCTGCCTTGTAACTTTCATGTCAGTTGATATGTCAGTTGATTAGTTTTTGAGATATCTTGTCTGGGTCAAATTCCTTTGGATGGTCTCTCGCATCAACGCCCTACTCCGGACAGTCACCAAAATTTAATAACCTAATCCTTGGGTCATACCTAACAATCCCTGTAACTAGAATTCACATGTGTGCAGTCGTTTTTGAGATGAAAAAAAACCTGAAACAGCAAAGCGTTACACACACACACACACACACACAAATACAAACATCACGAAACTAAAACCTGATGAGGATGATGATGATGATGATGATGATGATGATGATGATGATGATGATGATGATGATGATAATGATGACGATGACGATGACGATGATAGGCCTATATGCATAAAATAGCTAAAGCGCTGTTTTTGAAATACATAGCAAGAAACAATATCACCCCAAATCTAACGAATACCGGTAAATTGTAATGCTAACCAAGAAAACAAAGGATAAACTCATAAAGACTAGAATACTGTCTTCTTTTTCTGTTACCATTTTCCGTTCAGATATAGTTCTTCTAGGTGGTGATACCGCTAACCAAGGCAGGATTGAACTTTACCACAACGGTAGCTACGGTAATATATGCAGTGTCAGATGGGGCTTCAGAGATTGTGCAGTTGTTTGTCGGTCATATAATTACCGATTATGTTACAACTACTATCGACGGAGTGAATACGGGGTGGGTAATGGTTCCATGCTGATGTATGATGTTAAATGCTCTGGCTACGAAACCACGTTAAGTGACTGTGAACATAGTGGATGGGGTAACCTAACAGATGATTGCTACGATGGAGTTAACATAGCTGGCGTGGATTGCAGAGACACTGCTCTAGGTATTGTCGGGATTTATAATACCTAAACAACAATAATCACAATAACAATAACGATAACAATATTATTAACAATAACGATAACATAATTAGTAGTAGGCCTGGCGTCGTTGTCGTCATTATCGTCGTCGTAGCAGTAGCAGCAGCAGTAGAAGCAGCAGCAGTAGCAGTAGTAGTAGTAGTAGTATCAGCAGCGGGGGTGGGGGAGTGGCATATTGGAAAAATAAGGAAGCCTTAGGCCGTATGCCCAAACCTTGGCTGCCCGGAAGCTCTGGGGTCTATAGCTTTTATAAGTCGTATCTAATGAATTTTACTTGGAGTATGTATTGTACTTTTTTATTATCTGAGATTAATCAGTGGACTTTGCGGTTGTTAATTGATTTTAAGGAATTCAATTTATTTCCATACTACATTTTTCAAAATACAGTGGTTGATCTATGAATTCGAAATAGAGGGGGCCCAGGGAGGGACTTTTACAGATGGAGTGTAGAGTAGACCACCTCAGCCCCACCATGGTTGGGGCTGAGGTAAAAAAAATATATGATTATGGCACCTTTAGTTGGCCGGAAATGGCACTCTCAGACTTTTGAATATAACTTTCTTTTTTTCTCCACTTTTAAATTTTGAAAAAGTTAGGGAGGGTCGTCCGACTGGGCCCACTTAAATCTGCCACTGAAATACTCATCATAAAAATAGTTTGAGTCTATTATCCTGGTAATCATAATCATGCCCGCTTATGTATTTCGTGCAAAAATAATGATTTATTATCAACTGATTAACTTGTGACGTATTCGAACAAAACAAATAAGATAAACCATGTTCTTCCAAGGATAAACTTAAAACAGTCACTGAAATTTTTTGCATGAATAAATAAAATTGGAATGAATTGAATGTACAGTACTCAAAAATCAAGTGGTTTTTCATTTTTCTTTTTAAATTTTCTTTTTGTATTGCGACTATCACTATTGTGAGTGAAAATACTACCGTCTGATTTACGATCAAACAGGACTAGGAAGATAGGAAGCACACAGAAGATTAGTTAGCAGTTTTATTTTATTCCACTCTCTTTGAAAAGTGAGGCTTTAACTAGAGAAGATTTGTGAAAGGGTGGGGGGAAATTGATATGCAGTGGCGTATCTACGAGGGGAGCATGCCCCCCCCCCCC
>NW_022727190.1:812115-820436 GCF_011630105.1 Anneissia japonica
AGCGCCCCTCAACTGATCATCGAGCCCCCACTTTACCTTTGCGCCCCCCCCCCCCTTATTAGGACTCCCATTTCAAGACATGTAGATTCGCCACTGTCGATATTACCTGTCGACGCCCATGAGTAGTATATGGTTCGGTAGTAGTAGTAGTAGTAGCATCAGCAGTAATAGTAGTGGTAGAAGTAGTGTAGAATTAACATTATATAGCCTTCCTTTCGAATTTAATATACACCATAACTTGTTTCAGATATACGCTTAATTAATGGACAATATCCAAACGAAGGGCGGGTGGAAATGTTTGACAAGGGAATGTGGGGAATAGTCTGTGATTCCGGATGGGACATTGATGACGCCACGGTTGCCTGCCGCCAAATTGGATACACGTCTGCTGTTGAAGCATTTTCTGGACCTGAATTTGGCTCTGACAATGAGCATGTGTATGCTAACGGTATGGATTGCTTGGGATCTGAGGATACGCTGAGTGATTGCATACATAAAGGGATCGGCAGATCGGGTACCTGTAATGCAACTGCCGGTGTTCGTTGTTCCGACGAACTAATTGGTAGGCTTTAGTTTGAAAATACTTTATTAAACCAGGAACTCCCTGATTAAATCATACTGAGGTAAATTTATATTTTAAAAGTTTCATTCATTTAATTATATATTTACTCAACCAATAGCAAATAAAAGATCACCACTAACATGAGAACCATAGACTACATAAATATCAAACTTATAAACATGGTATTAAGAAGGTTTGCAGGTTCGAATACAACCGGAGAAACTTTGTCATACAATTGAACTTTTCATTTAAGGGCTATGCCTGATACGATTTTGACATCAAATGTCCTATTCGGGCACTTACGGTATTATTTATTTATTTATTTGCTTATATAAAATGTATATATAACATATAAATAAACTTTTTGAACATAAAAAAAATAATAATAATAACAATGACAGTGCTAGAATATATTAGTATTTTCATATTCTCAGATAAACAGTATGATATATATATATATATATATACATATATACATGCATATAATTAAGAAAAATAATTGTTGTATTGTTGTAAGGTATGAGAGTGCAATGCGGGCGCCTAGAGGGAGGACTGTCTCTTATACACATCTAGATGTGTATAAGAGACAGTATATATATATACATATATTTCGATAGATTCTAGTGTGCCTGATGGCGTGGTGGAAATGATTAATGACATAATTGCTCAGCAATTCCCTGAATTAGAAACCCTTACAGATGACGAATTCAAGTATTTCTCGACAGTGGACGAGGATGGTGATCAAACCATAGGTGTGTTTATTTTATCAATTTCTACAAACGATTTACAACATCGGGTGTTAAAATTTACAAAATTAAGCGTATTTTGTTAACTTTAATTAATTCAAATGCTTTGACTTTATTATTATTCATGTTTCTAGAGGGGGTGATTATCAAGTCATCTGGCAAAACAATGGACCTGACTCCCGTTACAAACGATCGGAACGGAATAGCGTTTACAGTAGAAGCAAATATGAACGGTAATATGTTGTGCTGATTGCAAGACAATGGTCTGGGCATGTTTTAATAAATTCATGGTGTAATTATGCATCCATTAATAAATGGCGAAGGCAAATTACGTTCTGCTATCTTGTAAATTTGAAGTTAAAGCCTGTTCTTTGAAATTATATTGTGGCTTCCTATAGGTCCATGCTTGTTCAACGTAATGCATGGGTACCTTTGCTAAAATAATTAACTAACATTATTTTTTTAATTTGTGTCTTAAAACAGCTTGTTCAATTAAGGTACCTACGGTATGAATTTGTAAATGTAATTCCTAGATGATATTGATTTAAATTTAAATATAAAATATCATGGTTAGAGAATGTTCGATTGGCGGAAAGGTAATGGAATGTACCTTGGCGCTTCAAGCTAAAATTATAATTTGTCATAATTTCTTAATTTTTTACATACAGATACAATTGGAATAATTGCGGCTATATTCAGCTCTGAAAAGGCATCACTACCGTAAGATAGTTCAGTTTATTTTATTGTTATTTTGTGAAAAAAAAAGAACATTTTACATAGCAATACAATTGTCAGGGTCCGCTTATAAATAAATAACAGAAATAATAACCAGGTAAAGATGTAACAGAATCAGATAATAAACTATCTCCCGCCGAACACCATTCCGGTTTTTCTGCATCAAGGTTTCGGGGCTTGAACATTGAGATTGTGATTGTAAAGACTTAAACTACATAGGCCTACAAGGTAAAAACTATCCCCCGACACCATTACGGTATTTCTGAGTCGTGGTTTCGGGGCGTTATAAATTGAATATTAGGCTTAAAATAAATATAGGCCCTAATCCAATTGTCCACCAACTCAGTAATGAAAAAGTATAAAATGTTGTTTTATTTTATATCTTGATTTTATATTGTCTTTAGTACTTTTTAAAATTATATCAACTGACACAGGGTCAATAATGGGCCACCAGCGGTGTTGTTGCGTTTCCCGGTTTCCTCCATATTGATACTCTCCCGGCTATTTCATCCACTGTACATGTTTGACTCCTGGGTAAAATTGATAATAAATATATAAATAAAACAAAACTAGGACTATATTGATAAGAATGTACATTTTTAAATAAAAAAATAGGCCTATATATCTTTTCAGATTTCAAAGCAGCCTTGCGAACTCATATATTGCAAGTGACCTGGTCTCTCTCAACGTTTACGATGCTGAAGGAAATCCAACACAGAAGGCGAAACCCTATATAGTTTTTCCTTCTTTACACGTAATTGAATCAATATAATTAATGAAATAATTAATAGGCTGTTGTAGGATAAATAATTGCAATCAATCTAAGTCTTCTGAATTTGTAGTCAACAAGTCCGCATGTGACATGCCTAAATATGGTCATGATGACATCACATCATTACAATATATTGGCACATCATGACTATATATATGGGCACATTATGACTATATATGGGCATACAGCATTATTTTTTGTCAAAGAAAATTTAATAGTACGGACGGAACTTAACTTTCATGCAATTTTTATAATAATGATATTAAGAAATAGATTATACTTTTTGTTGTTATCCTTATTTAGGTAAACGAATCAATTGATCTTAAAACCATGGAACCAGTTTGCGCTTTCATCGACGAAGCCACAACCCCAATGTAAGCTAATAGTAATAATTGCCGACTTATAGAGCACATATATGGAGACGTGCGCTTAACATAAACATGAAAAAAACGGACCAAGAGAGTAATACTTAATCTAACCCTAAAGACAAACTAATTCTGCTTCTTAAAATAACCATGGTTTGGCCGTTGACTCCGAGGAGCCCATCCGCCCTTTGTTCAGCTTTAAAAAAAATATATTATTGCTGCTGGTTGACCATCCATCCATCCAGTAGATGGGGTTTCCAGTTAGTCGCCGGTGGCTCGAGAGGATGTATTATAACGTCATACCCAGGACATCTTAACTACTACTAAATCAATACTAAATCATATCTTTACGACCTAAAACTAACTTAAACTGGAGGTAAAACTACCCTATAGGGTCTCTGCCTGCCGGTCCCCCATTGGCGCCACCCCTGATAACCGTTCATTTGTCTTGATGCCAGAGGAATCCTCCATTAGTTTGGTTTTCTAACAAAAACCTGTAGGCCTATCCTTGGTGAATTTGGTTCTTGGGCCGAATTCCATGCATTGGAGTCCGAATTCGCAGTTAATCTATTCCAGGGCAAAATGATGCGAAAGTGCCAACGATACTACGTTCATACATAAACCTACATCAGGACTATACTTTAATTATAAAATGTTTATTTTAATAACGTTTTATCATTTTTTTTTGTAAAATTTTGTATCTATTTTTTTAGTGAATGGTCGGACGATGGTTGTGTAACAATATCAAATGATTCTCTTACCACGGATGTAATTTGCTCGTGTGAACACTTAACGTCATTTGCAATTCTCATGCAGACTAATACGGTAGGTTTAATTAACGTATCTGCATATCCGTGTTCTAATCACGTAACTGATGACCATTGATGGCCACTAATTAAGACCAGTCTCATATTTCTGTTTTTTTTTATCATTGGCTCTATAATATTATATATATAATATATGTTATTTTAACCGTATATTATGATTTAGCAATTCTTCACTTGATTAAGTATATAATAACATGTATTGGCCACCGGTTTAAGTAACCATGTTATGGGAATATGTATCATTTGGCATCGACATTGTTTTGTTTGTTTGTTTATTGTTGTTCAACACACAAAATATACTAAACTTAAATTAATATGCAATATATATGAGCCTGGTTCTCACGAGAGCCCTAGTATCCGGATCGGGAGCTAACCGTTAGCACCTGCGTGAGAACGCCCAATCGGTTAGCGCTAACCGTTAGCAGTATCCGGATACCACTAACGGTTAGCAAGCGCTATCGGTTAGCAAGTTGAGAGTATTTCTATCATCAACCAATCACACGTACGCGTTTACGATTTCCAGTTTCTTATTGGCCAGTGATTCGATCATCATATTTTTGGTATCCGGATCGGGATGTTCTCGGATGGACGCACGACAGCTAACGGTTAGCAGGATCCGGATCCTGCTAACCGTTAGCAGCCGTGTGAGAACATAGCCATGTTATAAATAATGAAATTGTTTAAAGCTTTGTCCACAAGATAACATTGGTGTATGCCCATATATAGTCACCATGTGCCTATTTCATAATGTGATGTCATCATAACCATATTTAATAATAATGATTATGGTCCCCAGTAGAAAAAAAAAACTCATAAAAACAAAGTAAATGAAATTTTTAAAGAGTCTGTTAAAATGACCGTATCTTTTTTATTATCTGTGCTCAAAATATATTTCGATGATTAGAGATTATATTAGGATAATTATATAATAATATATATATATATATATAATCCGATATTATATGGATGTCTTATTAGCAGATATAATATCAATATGGTATTTCAGGAGATAGAGATAGAGGACAAGGATGCAATGTTGGGGCTAGAGGTCATTACGTACGCAGGGTTGTCAATATCAAGCGTGTTCCTGCTATTTACCATCTGTATAATATGCTCGTTCAGGTTTGAATAATCATGTTTCATTATATAGTTGGCACACATGTCTATAGATTAAACACTTAGAGTTGGATTCGTCTTACGACGCAGTGAGTGTCCGGCTAAATACGTCCGACCCTTTTTCAAAATCATAAAAATGGAGAAAAAAAACAAAATTTATTTAAATTTAAGTTGGAAAGTGTCATTTCCGGTCATCTTGCGGTGCCATAATAAGAATTTTTCTTACCTCAACCTCAACCTTAATGGGTCTTAGCTGATCTATACTCTCCATCGATGAAATTCCTTCCCTGTGCCCCTCTTCAAATTTCGTCACTGTAGGCCTATATTAAGGAGGTTCCGGTTGTACTCCACTTGAATGTATTTTATCATTAGCCTCCAAATCTAAAATAAATAATCTGCCTACTAATAACAGCAGCATAAATAATAACATTCATATATTTTATTTGCATGGCTGGTAATTAAATACTATTGGTGATGAGAGTAAAACACTGTATATCAGTTACATTAATTTGGTCCAATTATATATGGTTCAATGATAACATATTATTCAATCCTTTTGATTATTATCATTTTTGAGGTTTGCTTTAAACAAAAAGAGATGTCTCATGGCATGTATTTCAGTGCCGTTAGTTTAAAGTCTGGGGTGGATGCAGGATTTGGCGGTAGGGGGTGCGTGAGAAAATTTTGAGAATATGTACCTTAAGGTGCCCGGAAATTTAACTCTTATACTTTTAAAATCTTACTGGTACTATATTTTCAATGATTAAAAATATCAACAATACAGTACAACAATGATTTTTCTTAATACAATTTAGGGGGATGCGATCGCACCGTTGCACCCCCGCCCTGTAAGTGGAGCGTTGATTCGAATATGTACCCTATTAAAATTTGAAAAGAGTTCTAAACTAAAATACGGAATGTTTATGTAATTAACATTATTATTTTGTAGCGATTTGAGGAAGTCACGACGTTATAAAATGTTGGGAAATCTTGTCGTCTCCTTGCTTTGTGCCAACTTTACATTTTGTTTGCTCGCTTTCAATATTGAAAACAAGGTGGGTTTGCATTCCTATTCAAACATCAAAGTATAGAAACTGACATAATTTACAATTACAGGTCTTCCAGTAATTAAAGACTTCCTGTGGCCCCAAACTAACAATGTTTTTTTATGTTTATTATTCTAATTAGAGACATAAGCTGTTAAAGAAAATGAAAACCCGGTCCCAAAAGTGGTCTTGAATTGGAGAGAGACCTGTATTTATAAAAACAGTATCAAATGTATAAATAATGTAGGCGTAGATAAATAAAATATAGCAAATATTTGACAAGAAATGTGTGGTATTGCAAACCACTGACATTGAATTTCATCTAATTTTATTTAATAATCAGGCAACATCGAAATGTTAAGAACAATCCAAACTTACAGTAATATAACTGAAAAACACTAATTTAAGACACTTAAAGAAATAACAAAGTTTGCCTAAACTAAATTACTATTTATGACTTACAGTACATTAATCATACGATATTAGATAAAAACAAAGGCCCAACAAAGTGTCAAATATGTATAATTAATTAACTAAAAAATAATTACTACAAACTTCATACGTCTACATTTAAGTCTGTATCCTATGTCTTCGTATTGTTAAGCTTTGCAACTGCGCACTTAGCAAGTCTTATAGAACTTGTTTCAGATCGCTTGTTCTCTTGTTGCTGCTTGTCTCCATTACTGCCTCTTGGTGGCGTTTTCTTGGATGACTATCTTGTCCACTGACATGTACCTGTGCATCCAACATGCATTTTTTAACCCAGAGAGAAGATTGTTATTGTTCCAAATATTCGGATGGATGTTCCCTCTTTTTGTCGTCGCTACGACGGTCGCTGTAACAAGGGAGAACTACGCATCCGAGAGGTAATGCTTAATATGAAACTTAAAGCGTTACATTCCCGAATATTGCAAACGTTGTGGTTTATATCAGAAATAACGTCAACATAGCGTTGTAGAAACGTCTGCAACGGTATTATTTGTAATGTTATGAATACGTTGGTTCTGCAAACGAAAAACGACTTGCACAACTGTCAATGTTATCATAATGTAAAATTGTCAGTAAATTGTTATTTACAAAATGTTATGGGTCTTTCAAATTCACTGCTTAGCAAAAGCTTTTAATCACAGTAGAAACCTTTATCTTTTATCATATTATATTGATTTTCCAGAAAATGGAATAAATAATAGAACGCAGAACACACACACACACCCACACACCTGTCTCTTATACACATCTAATAAGACTGTATTTAGATTTTTTATGACGGACGGCAGGCCGGCTAAATTGCTATAATTTTGTTCTATCAAAACATTGAACACGTCTGTTATTGGAGAAATGTATATTTTATGTTATTTAAATGGCGTATATTTAAAAGTATATACCATATCGTAGTTACTTTCATGTGTTTTAAATATATAAATATATGATTTAATTTTTAATTATTTTTTTACATTTAATTCCTAGAATGTTACTGTTTAGAATTCTTCTTCTGACGCCGGTTGTTGGACTAACGTGGATCTTTGGTATTCTGAGCATCTTGCACAGTACCATCATTTTGCAATATCTGTTTGTGATTTTAACGTCTATGCAAGGCTTCTTGATCTGGTTTACACAGTGTTTTCTTAGCAAGGAGGTAGGTTGTTACAGCTATCGCGTACTAAATATTAAAATGTCGGATATGTACAATGAGCATTATAATATCGTTAAATTTCTTCTTCTCTCGTATGCATTGTAAATCATATATAAAATACCAAAAGTATAAATAGTGGAGGTACGGTCGCACCCTGTCAGACGAGAAATACCACCGTTACATTTTTCTTTGAGTACTCTTCCACAATAGGTGTTGGTTTCATATTCCGCTTGTGCAGCATGTTCTGTAGGGACACATCCAGTAATTGGGTTGGTCTATCTAGTCTGAATTGAAGAATTGGAGTGCAGACGAAACAGTGGCGATCTAGAATTCTTGACATAGGGGCTGATGGGGGTGGGGGAGAAGGTGGAGTGGTGTGGGAACCAATGATTAAGTGAAGTAGAGCTAGGTCGCAAGTAAGGTGATTCTACCGAGCGTGATGTTTGCTTCGGACATTTTCAATGAGGATGCGACCGGGGGAGCGAGAGAGCTTTTTTTTGGGGGGGGGGGGGGGTGCCT
>NW_022727190.1:820443-825535 GCF_011630105.1 Anneissia japonica
CTGTCTCTTATACACATCTAGTCAGGGTCCATTTCTCAGGTGAGAACTGTTCTACAGCAGTCTTGCGAAATCCTCTACAAATTTGTCGTTAATATGCTATCTAATTTGTAGATTCCATCTTCCATAGGTTAACACGGCGTGGAAGAAATTCCAAATGCACCACATGTCTAATAGCGTCGACGCTACCTTGGGAACGGTTAGCTGAAAATAGCTACAAAAACATCTCACGAACATTTATGTTCGATGGTGAAACGTCATGGACGGCTCTTGACGACTGATTGTGGCCGCTATAGGCCCACAGAAAAATAATAATTATATAATATTGCCGCATAATTGTTTGAATATTTTGCTCTTTTTATGTTTCAAATGGCATGTGCAATTGTTTTGGAGTAGAGTTGGCCTGGCAAATCATGTAAACTCTCTAAGAATATATGCAAATACAATTTACTAGGCCTGTGAGTAAATTTTTCGTACGATTAAAAGTCGAAAACTTTACCGGGTTTGGTCTACAGGTTCGTACTCCATACAGGTCATTCCATTCATAGAAAAGCCTTAAATGGTGAAAGCGTCCCTGTCATTAGCCATAATAAACTTGATTATAAGATTGAAAATTGTCCATTATTTCATCTTATTTATTAGTTTATATTTATTATATTTGTATTTATATTTATATAGGAATTACTACGACTATGTTTAAAAATGATATCTGCTTGTACATTTTTGTATTCCAAAAATAGCATAATTAATAGCAAATGTTATCAAGAATTTGTGATATGAATGTAAATATTATTATATTGTGTAATATTAAAGGTTAAAGTAATAAAATTGAGTATGTGAGTATGTAATTTTTTTTTATAGTACTGTAATACATAGGAAGAAGGAAGAAAGCAAAAAGATCCGAAGCGGCTTAGAATTGTATCGAAAGTTTGTGTTACTATTCTTTTATTATATTTTATTTAAGTCTTTGCTTAATAAATGCAGGCCTATATTCCTATCATATGTATTCTAAGTCAATGCGTTGCCTACTCTCTGTGCTGTGCGTGTAACAATATGTGTATATAGGCCTATATATAGGCCTATGTTTTTTTCTGTGTGCCTTCATTAAATAAATGGCTTGGTAGTAGTTTAAGCTACCGTGCTCTACATTACGTATGCTTTTATTCATATTGTGTACCGCCCTCAAATTTCTGCTCTAGTTTGTACTAATTTGTCATTCAATCACTCAATCTATCTTTATTTCAACTTAGAGTTGAATTTACATATTCTTCAATAGTATAAAATATATTAAACAAGAAGGAACCATACAAACATCAAGAATAAACCACCTAAGATAAATACAAGATACAGCGAGGAAAAGAACCATTATAGCAAATATAAGTTAATTACTAAATACATTGTAAAACTATAATTAGAAATAACTACCATATAAACATCACTAATTTTAAGTTAATTATTTAATTTATTGCACAATTATGACTAAAATAGAAAAAAATACACAAAGAAGAAATAGTCAAACATTAAGAATGAATTACAAAAATTAAAAACAAAATACAAGTGTAAAAAGACACTTACAACTATTAGTTAATGAAATTAAGTTAATTATTATTAATTTGTGTGTTTGTTTTTGTAAAATGTTATGACCTTGTTTACTAAATAAAAAATTGTTAAAATTTCATTTATCGACGATCTTTTTAACTGACTGTGTTGTTACTGCAGTCTGGTCATGGCGTCATCAGTCCGATGACGTAATGCGCCGATGTCTATCGCAAAGATTGCTCCTTCGTTGTAAAAGTTCATCGTTTGTGATCGAAACGTCCAGGTAAATACCAACGTTATTTTGCTTCATGCAAAAATGAAAGTTTAACAACAATACGTTACAGGAACATTGATTAAATAAGAAACTTAAACTCAATACATCTATAACAACAATCGGAATTTGTGCATGGACACCAGGTTAAAGTATGTAATTTTCATTACTTCAATTTGTTTTTGTTTTTTATTCAAATAGTTATTTAAATAGTATTGTATTTCGAAATAAATAAATGGTTAAACAAAGGCCCGTTTAAAAATTGCGAACAGTAAAAGAGTAATACAATTACTTATAAAGAGAAAACTCATGGTCTCATGAGTAACTAATTAACGTAATTTTATATTGATTTTAATGAAAAACCATGGACCTAATTCTTTACATGAGCGTGATGCTCCTGGCGTCATGATGACGTTTCAATTGAGTTAGAGCACAAATTGGACAGCAAAGCATAGTGCAGCAGTCACACAACACGCTTCCCTGAAACATCAAATTAGAAACAATAATTTATTGTTTGTTACTAAATTTCATTGGTTCTAGCTCTGTCCATGAGACTCAACTTTTCTATGAGAAAAAAAAATGTTGCCTGCCTATATGTAGTCATGATGTGCCTATATATGTGATGTCATCATGACCATATTTAGGCATGTCGCAAGTTTCTGTCAAATAAAATTTGATAGTCTGGACAGGGCTTTATTCTGAGTCATGTAAAATATTCTTTTATTGACAGTATGCCTACCATGTGTAGCCTGTCAACACAATTTTCTTTACATTTAAATGCAATGATAAAGCACCACAACGTTTTACAATGTCGCATTTGTAGGCGTACTGTATTACGTTATTTCTTTTTATACTTACAGGAATGTTGTGTTCGACTCTCTTCATAGCCCTCAACGTTACCATGCTGCCAGGCACACAGCAGGGCGTAAAACATGATTCACCAAGCCTATTTGACAGATAGCACGGGTAGCAAGTAAAGCAAAAACATGCAGCAAGACCTTTAAGAACAAACCAAAACAATTATGAGGGTTCACTAATGTTTGACATAATACAGTATGAAAAAAACTCAGAAGAAAGAGTTTTAAGCCATGTGATTCTAGATATACATTTATTATGAGTATTATTATTATTATGAGTATTATTATTATAATTATTATTATTATTATCTACTGTACATAGGCCTATATTATTACTATATTATATTATAATATTATTATATTATTACTGTATATATTAATTCTGCTAATCGCCACCGCGTTACCAACCGTCTCGCATCGTGCGGTACGGTCCCGCATTTCAAAGTGATTTTGGATGAAACACGCATTTCTGCAGAAACACATGCGTGATCCTAAATTTGTCACGCATTTAACACAAGTCTATGCGTGATAACGATTTATCACAAATTCAGGGGAAAATGTATTTAAAATTAGAAGAAACTGGTTGTATTAAAACTATAAAAACGGTGATGCAGTAACTTGAGTCATGAGAGAGTACAGTATTTCCTTGAAGGCCCTACTTATTCCACTAACGAGTTATGAAATGTTTGTGTAGGTCTACATAGTTTGGGTGCTCAAATAATAAGCATAGGCCTATTGAAACTCAAATTGGCTTTATTAATAATATTTTTGCTTATGTACCTGCATTATCAACAAACACTCCCTGAAATCGTTTTAAAACAGATTAAAAATGCTCAGATCGTCGGCTAGACCCCCACCCCACCAGCCAACTGGTAAAGTCACTCACGCATTTCAAATCTCTCAGGTTGGTAACTATGGTAACCCTTATCTCCTCTGAAAGCGCTGGCAGGAATGTGCTCATACACTGGGGCTTCTATATGTCTCGACCATATTCGGCTACTTTTTAAGGCTGGATATTGGATAACAACGAAAAAACAGCCAAAAACCACCGAAAATCTGTACCTGTTTCACCATGTTTCGCAAGTTGCTTACGTCACGTAAATACAAATAATCACATCTATTCTGTACTGCAATGCTTAGGTCTAAAAATTATCGAGTCAGTCCGTAAAATAAACAGTCTATGTTTCGCAGCTTCCGTCACCGCCCAGTACAGGTACTTCTCGTGTTCATCAGCAAAATGGCCGGGTGATATCTCTTCGGAGTCACCCATTTGCATTATACTGGATATATTGTAGTTTTGTGGCACAAAACATCAGCAATAAATGCCATGTTTTAGAAGTCGACCAGGTAAAAAATAAAGATACACCTGGGCACAAGCCATGATATAACCTCGGCGAACCATACCGGCTAGCCTAATTCAGGCCTAATACTAGACCAGGAACAACTCCCTGACTAGACAAAGACCTAGGCACAACTCTAGGCTCTGACCAGGCCTAGGCTCTAGCCTAGGCGCGGCCTACCCTATCTATGATAGGCCTAGACCTAGGGGCCTAGGCTCAGGTGGTAGTTAGCATACCTAGGGCTTTATGTCTATCTAACCCGGGTTTGGATAGTGCATTAAGATCTATAGGATCAAGCCAGCTAGACCAATCAATACCTTGAATTTACGTAAACCCGTTGGGACTATGTTTACGGGTTCTTTTGAATGTCAGTAGTTCAGATAAGCCTTACATGCATCTACCTTGATTCAAGACAAACAATTTTCTTATGCCCAACTAGGCTAGACCTAATGTATATTTCTGTAGGCCCACTTTCACTTACAAGAAGATAGCCCAAAGCAACAGGGGAAGATCCAGTAGGGTAGGGGAGAGGGACGTCACTGAGAAGGACTCCTGTCCCGTTTTGCCAGTAATTGTTTAAACATTTTAATGCAATATATACTATTCGCTTATTCAATTATTTGGAAACTGTTGTGCGCTCCCCCCCACCCCCGTTTGAAACATTCTGGATCCACCCTTGATCAGACTGCACAATAATTCCTCACATTACAAGGACTACAGTGTGCAAAGACACTCAAAACATTAACTACAAAGACGTCCTTCTGAAAAATAATGACATGGTAACCATAACATCCACAAAGATTGCCTCCTCAGCTTCCCCATTCAACAATGTACATGATTGCCACCTTTCCCGACTCATTCAACACCGTACGGGTATATGCTAGTCATCATCATCATCATCATCATCATCATTACATCATCATCACATCACCATCATCATCATTATCATCATGTTTTAATGTTTTTGTTTAACTCTATACAACGAGTACCAAATTTCCTTTCCTTTCCTTTTTTTCTTTATATTTATATTCTTTTTATTTATATATATATATATATATATATCTATATTTATATATTTGTGTGTGTGT